>NW_006285939.1:2326029-2335444 GCF_000327345.1 Myotis davidii
GCAGTGGCGGGGAGGGGAAGAGATCAAATGAAGTACTTGTATGCATGCATATAAGCATAACCAATGGACACAAGACACTGGGGGGACGGGGAGGCCAGGGGATTGTCAAGGGGGCAGGGGAATAAAAGGAGACATATGTAATACTCTTTGTAATACTTTAAGCAATAAAACAAAAACTAAAATAAAAAGTCATTCCCTGCTAAAAACAAATGTCATTATAATTAAATCTAGGCCCTAGCTGGTTTGGCTCAGCGGATAGAGCATTGGCCTGCAGACTGAAGGGCCCCGGTTTGATTTCTAGTCTGGGCACATGCCCAGTTGTTGGCTTGTGCTGGGAGCTGGTCCATCCTTGCTGTCTCAAGGGACCTGGCATATATGGCGTACTGTTCTTAATATGTTTGCTCACCTTCTTGGCACTGTGTTTTAACCAAGGTCACCTCTCTGAGAAAGGTTGTTTCCCCAGGTAGGGATTTTCCCCTGAAGTTAGGGCGGGAATAAAATCCCTTAACTAAGTGCCAGGCGGGTAATTAATCACTTTAACTACGAACAATCATGCTTAAGCTACATAATCTTTACTCCCTGGAATGGAGATAAGAAACGCCCTAGGCTGGAGAAACTAGACAGAACCTGGCTGAAGAACCTGGCAACAGAACCTGGCGACCGAACCTGGATGGAGAACCTAGCAAGAGAACATGGACACAGAACTTGGGTGGAAATTGTGGCTAGAGATCCTGGCAAGGCTACAAGAGAACATGGACACAGAACCTGTCTGGAGATCCTAACTAGAACTTGGCTGGAGATTCTAACCAGAACTTCGCTGGAGATCCTGCCCAGAACTTGGCTAGAGATCCTGGCTAGGCTGCTGATCAACTGAACACTGTCTCTGTGTCATTCCTTCTTCTCTGACTCCGTCCACACCTTTGGGGACCCCTGGACCTGCTGGGGTTGGACCCCAGCAGGCTTGATCTCCAGTAGGGGGAGTTCAGGAGGCAGCCGATCAATGATTCTCTCTCAACATTGATGTTTCTATTTCTCCCTCTCCCTTCCTCTCTGAAATCAATAAAAATATACTAAAAAACTTAAATCTAGAATTTGCCAATCAATAGGCAAGGTACTTCAAAAAGCCTTGTAAAACTAGGATATAATGGCCTGAGAAGAAACGAAAGAGGAAAAGTATAATTAATATTCATCTGATGAGGACATGCATCAAACTTGCCACATAACATAGATTTCTAATTTATCGTACCTGAATATATCAGGAGAAATGGTGTCAGACTGTTCCACTATTTAACTAAATAAAATTATTCCAATTCTTATAGTCAACTCAATAATCACTTGACTTTTCAAGAATTAAAAAAACAACAATAGTAAAAATGAAAAGCTGAAAACCCTGGGCAAAATAATACTTTGAAATATAAAAAAGAAAAATAAAGAAGAAGAAACAATTTCTGATCCTCAAAAGTTACTGTTACAATAATGAAAAGAAACCACATATACCTGATAAAGGACATGTATATACATATATACATAAATACCAGTATGTATATATGTATATACTATACATACACCAGTATGTATATATGTATATAGATAGCACTTTTAAAACTTAATAAACTCAATTAAAACATGGACAAAAGATTATTTCATGTGTATAGCTATATGTTAAAACTTACCTAATTTTACACTTCAAAATATATAGTTTAGTGTATGTCAATTATACTTCAATAAAGCAGTTTAAAAATGTAATCTAACTCCCTCACTAGACTGTCGGCTTCTTGAGGGTAGGGATTATAAATTATTAACATTTGTGTCTACATTAACATCTAGTAACACAAGAATATAGAAGTAGATGATTAAGTACTTTCCATAGAAACATGATAATTAATGAGAAAAACAGGAAAATATTGTATTAACTGAGGTTAAAATAATGAATCCAGAAATACTTAATTCACATTTACACAATGTGTGGCAGGCTAAAAAAGAGTACCACACTGAGATTAAGAGATATGAGGAACCCAAAGTGAATCCTTAAGTGACCAAATCTCATTAGACTTCATTTTGTCATCTAAAAATCAGACTTGTTAATAATTCTTGTTTGCCTGATAGAATTGCTTGGAAAACCAAATGAGATTAAAATCCTTTAAAACCATAAAGGAGTTAGTACTGGTGTCTAGACTTAACTTTGTAAGGAGGTAGAGAAATCAAGGATACATGATTCCAGGTATGTGGGGTTTGAAAGCAACCTGGTCTACTGGCCCGGCTAGGAATAAAGACAGCAGAACAGTTGTGTTCTTGTCTATTTTCTGCCCTGCAATGGCCGTGACTTATTTTTCAAACAAACAAGTCTACTCTGATCTCTTAACTATGGAAACAAATAACTGTTCTGTCTTTTGAAAAGTGGTTGAAAATTTTATATCAATTATATTTCTATTTCAAGTTAGATTGGGTTCAGTCTTCTTTCCTAAGACAAACAAGGTTTGATTCATTTCCTTCGGTAATGGGAAGTTAAAAAATCACATGTAGATGCTTTTACTCTAAACAAATTAAATCCTGGGTTTTCTAAATAGACTCTTTCAAAATTATGTAAACTATTCTGAAAAATGAATACCTATAACTTGTTTTAGAATAAAATTTATTGATAAACTAAGATGAAAATACAAAGGTAAGCAGTGATAATAGCAAACAACAATCAGAAGACTGAATGAACTTTATGGCAAGCTCTCTCCACCTTCATTTAGGGAAATAGCTAGACGGAACCTACTAAAATCTTTTTAAGAGTTCCAGTTTTCGGATTTAGCAGTAAGAAACATTCTTATTTTCTCTTACTAGTAATGAAAGTTTGTGATGAACATAGAAAAAATATTTGGAGATTAAAAATATTCTACTTAACAATGGGTGTGCCCTTAGAAAGAAAGATTATATGAAAGCCACTGACTCTGCTTTTATTAATATCATTCATATAGAGGTAATTATGTGGCAGATAAAACAATCTTGCCTTATATTCCCATGATTAACACGAATTAAGAAAAGCCAAACTCCAAATGAATTTGGATCTTTCCCAATGACCTGGTATCGCTGAGTTAGCAATGGACTGTTTTTGCAGTAATGGCTCCTCTAGTGCTGGTATTAAAAGCACCAGTACTATAAGCAATGGTTTCCACTTTTGTTCTATCAGTTCTGCTGACACTCATAAAAGATATAAGGATCTGTGATGTCTGGAACAATTTGATTCATTAGAGTGCAGGTTTTATGTTAAATGTACTACCATTCTGCTCAGTAAGTTTCACAGCTAGGCATCTTCATACGCTCACCACACAGAAACAAAACCATCTCCTAGAACTCTTTGGTATTGAAGCTATTAGCTGCTGGTTGTTGTAGAGCAGTGGTTCTCAACCTTCCTAATGCCGCGACCCTTTAATACAGTTCCTCATGTTGTGGTGACCCCTAACCATAACATTATTTTCGTTGCTACTTCATAACTGTAATTTTGCTACTGTTATGAATCATAATGTAAATATCTGATATACAGGATGTATTTTCATTATTACAAATTGAACATAATTAAAGCATAGTGATTAATCACAAAAACAATATATAATTATATATGTGTTTTCCGATGGTCTTAGGCGACCCCTGTGAAAGGGGGTCGCCACAGGTTGAGAACCGCCGTAGAGGAACATGAGAGAGGGAAAAAAGGAAAATAGAAAAGGAAAGATTGGAGTTTTAATTCTTTCCCTCTATCTATACTTACTGAGAGGTTTTAACTCATGGCTGCCCTGTGGATCATAGAAAATAGAGGAATAACACTGTCTGGATAAAAGGATTTGGCTGTTTGCATGACCTGTTTCATATTCATTAAAAGTCTGATACCAACCAGATGCCCCACAATGATGATAAATTTAATTTATTTCCAATTTCTCAACCTCTTCTACAGATTCAGGCAGCACAGTCACAGCCATTAGCTAGTCACAGCCACTGAGCCTAGATGAATCATTGAAGGAATGGAATTGATCCGGCAGATAGATTGCAGTGCCCAGTTAAGAGTCTCCTAAGAAGGGAGATGGCAGAAATCCAACATCAAATAGATGATGAAATGGCCATTTCCATTAAGGGAACATCACATCACAGATATTAATTAGGAGGCTCTATAATAGAGTTAAGAGGATGTGGGGGGGAAATGCTGAGTTAAAAGTCACCCCGGATGTCCTTAGCCTGAAGCAATTATAGATATGAAGGTGAGTCATGGATCTGCAATTTTCCATCTATTTTACAGTGCCTATAGATAAGTTAGAGACCAGACATAGTTCCAGAGTGATGGAATTTTTCAGATTGGAGACAAACTATCTTTTTTTTAATTGATTTGAGAGACAGAGCGGAAAGGAGAGGGAGAGGGAGAGAGAAAGAGGAAGAGAAATATCGATGTGAGAGAGAAACATCCACCAGTTGCCTGCTGTCCGTGCCCATATGCCCTGGGGATGGGACCCGCAACCGGGGTATGTGCCCTAACCAGGAATCGAACCCACCACATTCTGGTCTAGGAGATGATGCTCCAACCAACAGAGCCACACCGGCCAGGGTTGGGGACAAACTATCTTTAAAAAGAGGAAAAGAAAAATCTACTGTTTTCCTTGTACATGGAAATTACATCCTTTATTTACAGCAACATTAATATAGGTGGCAAGAGACTTACTTCTTTCCCAGTATAAGAGAAATGAAGGAAATAAAACAAATTAGCTTTGAGCTTAAATGCCCAGCATTCTACCACCTTTTTTTATTTCAAACATGTTACAGCTGACCTTTGAACAACATGGGGATTAGAGATACCAACTCCCCCACATGGTTATAACTCTTAACTCCCTAAAAACTTAACTACTAATAGCTATTGACTGGAAGCCTTGTCGATAATATAAACAGTTGGTTAACATATATTTTGTGTATATATATATATATACTGTATTCTTATAATAATGTAAGATAGAGAAAAATGTTACTAAGAAAATACATAAGGAAGAGAAAATACATGTACAGGACTGTACTATATTTATTGGTATCATAAGTTTATAGTCTGTTTACAAAATGAATCATCTGTCAGTACCTACATCGCATTGTCTCGTATGATATGACACTGTAGATATTATATGTATTACTAACACTAGGCATCAAAACTGAAAAGATGGAGACATGTAATACTTTCAACAATAAACAATTATTAAAAAAGATAACATGAAAAGATTCATGCATTAATAACAAAGAAGCAGCAAATATGATTGTTTTATGGTAGCCTTGTGCAACTGATACAATTGCTTCACAATAGTAAGGAAATCTCCACAAAATTTTGATATATTTATTTTTTAAAATCCATGTATAAGTGGACCAGTGTAGTTGAAACCTGTATTGTTCAAGGATCAACTATAGATTCATCTAAAATGTTGATTTTGGAATCTTCAGTTCAAATCTAGCTTATCTGCTTAAACTTCTTTTAAAGTATTAATTAATACATCTAAATGTTGGAGATGATCACATTCCATACCTTCAGAGCTCTCTAAATCAGTGTACGACTAACATTCAAAGTATTAGCCCAGCAATGGAATTACAACAGTTTAAATTTTTGTTCTGTAATTCCTTGTACTCTCTTCTTTCCTCATGCCTTTCAACTACATTCTCTGTATCTGCATGTGTAATAAACAACATATAAATATAGCTAAATCAATGAGACAACACAGAACAAAAGGGTTTTATATCTTTCCATTTCATTACAATTGGATCACAACCTCCATCCAAGAAGAAATTCCTTTGCCAAGGTTCAATTTTTATTTCTTACACACACTCAGACAATTAATAGTTATTTTTTGCCTTACCACATCAAAACAGCAGACTCACAATTCCTATATAATAAAAGCCTAATACGCAAATTGACCGACCGGCAGAATAACCAGTCGCTATGATGCGCACTGACCACTAGGGGGCAGAAGATCAACACAGGAGCTGCCCCTAGCCCACAGGCCAGCCAACGTGGGTGCCACTGGGGGACCCTTGATTGTCCCGCTGGTCGCCCCACAGATCAGCCCTGATTGCTGGCCATGCTTAGGGACCCTACCTGTGCATGAATCTCGTGCACTGGGCCTCTAATGATATTATAAAAAAAATAGCATAGGAATTCTAAATGATGTGGAATAACTTGTTGAAAGCCTTTTTGCAAACAAGTACTTGTGAAAGATAACATATCAGCAAAAATGATGGTGTGAAACTTCTGAAAATTCTCTCCTCTGTAATTTTTACACTGGTAAAAATTGTGAGGATCAACAATTTCTGAACTGTGGGAGTTAATCAAAGGCTAAAAGCAACCCAAGTAATGTTTATTAAAAGAAAATTGACTAAATCTTGGTAAAAAAGAGTGGGTTTTGTGGTGTTTTTTAACTTGCCCTCCCACTTTCCGAAGCTCTGTGGTAGCCTTAAAACACAACAGCCTGTAATCACAGTGAAAACCAGCAGCCTGGTATCCACGAGAGGTGGTAGAAGAGGGCTCCTTCAAAGCCCCATTCTCAGGGAATTGCCATCACATAACCTGTCTGGTGGTTCCCTGGAAGACCTCACTCACAAGACTATCTTTATTTCACCTGAATTAGAGCTTGCCCTGTAGAAAAAGCCTAATACAGACAGTCCTCAGGTTACGTCGGACTGGACATACGTTGTTTCGTGGTTATGTCGCCATCTCCCATTTATTTATAAAAAAAAAGTTCCGTCATTTCGATGTATGTACCTATGTGCTTTATGTTTTTTATTATTTATTTACCACAAGTAAAGGTCAGGAATTATCTTTCTTTTAAATTTTTTTTGCTGTTTGACTTCATTACTGCTATGTATGTGCTCCATGTGAGTGACATAGGTGCTTATGTAGGTGGGTTCCGACTTACAGCGAAAATTGCCTTACGTCGCATTGCACCGTAGGCTAATATGCAAATCGACCAAATGGTGGATGGACCCATCGCTATGACGCACACTGACCACCATGGGGCAGATGCTCATTGTAGGAGCTGCCCCCTGGTGGTCAGTGCACTCACACAGGGGGAGCACCGCTCAGCCAGAAGCCAGACTCATGGCTGGCGAGAGCAGTGGCGGTGGTGGGAGCCTCTCCCACCTCTGTGGCACCGCTAAGGATGTCCAACTGCCAGCTTAGGCCTGCTCCTGAGCGGGCCTAAGCCATCAGTCAGACATTCTCTGAGGGCTCCTTGACTGTGAGAGGGCGCAAGCCAGGCTGAGGGACCTTCCCCTTCCCCAAGTGAATGAATTTCATGCACCAGGCCTCTAATAGGAAAAATAGAGAATAAAGAAAAATGAACAGAGTTTTAGAGAGCAATGGGACACCATCAAATGTGCATAATGAGAGACCCAGAGGGAGCAGAGAGAAAGAGGCAGAAAGAATATCTGAAGAAACGATGACCAAATATTTACCAAATTTATCAAAACATCCAACAAGCTCAATGAACTCCAAAGTGGCTAGTCAAATGGACCCATACCTAAAAACATCATAATCAAGCGATGGAAAGACAGAGACAAAGAATCTTGGAAGCAAAACAAAATTTAGATACTCTCCTGAAGGTTGCCTACAAATGTATCTGAGGGAAACAGTGTGGTTTTAAGTCTTAGTTCTGTCATGTACCCTTTGGAGGTGAATCAGTTGAATATATTTTTTGTTTTCTTTTTGAATACGTTTGTATTGATTTAGAGACAAAGGGAGAAGAGAAACATTGATGATAAAGAAACACCGATCGGCTGCCTCCTGCACTCCCTCTACTGGGGATCGAGCCTGAACCTGGGCATTTACCCTGATCAGGAATCAAACCTGTGACCACTTGGTGCATGGTATGATATGCTCAACCAACTGAGCCACACTGGCCAGAGAGTTAAGTATAAATTTGATATAACTCATAGGGGATGGTTTTTCTCCCTTTATAATCTTTGGGACTAACAATCAACCAAATTCTCCAATCCAGTTGAATGTTTGGTTCCTACATTACTCTCAAAGCAGCAACAGATTAAAATATAAAGTAACAAATTCTCTTTTGCGGGAAAAAAAAAGTATCATGAATTGATGAGTAATTATGGCTTTTATGTGAGAATGTTCTTTCAGGTACTTGAATTAAAGGCTTAACTTACCTAAGGTAACTAATTAAGAGCTTCTTAAGAGCTATTAACTTTTTGTAGCTCACTCACAAGAAAATACTAAGACATAGTGATATTTCAATTTAAAAAAAAGTAAAGATAAAAATTTTAATCTCAACAATAGACCTAAAGTATAAATTTGACTCTCTTTTTCATTAACTTAAATCAAGGATAGTCATACGTTTTCTCTTAGTATTAGATAAGACAGTCATATGTTTTCTCTTAGCATTAGAAATCAGGGTAACCATAAGGTTCCTGATTTATTTCTCTTCTTGATAGCTCACTGGTATACTAACTCTCTCCAAACACTGTAACTTTGCTTTTTGCATTTATATATTGTTATCATATTGAATTATAACAAATCACTTTTGAAATACAATGGAAGAATAATAATAGAATACATGCTCAAAGTCCTATCATTTTATTTTTAGGGCATTACATCATAAAAATTCAAACTGGAAGATAACTGAATAGTTTTTATCCTTGTTCCTAGATAATGATGCCTAGGGGAATAAAGGAGAGGATAAAATATCTTACTCAAGATCAGGCAAATAAAACTACAGTTGATGGTGGGGGCTTGCCTGGGCTGGGAAGGAATGGGGGGGATCAATTAGGGGAAAAGGAAACGTGTGTAAAACTGTAGACAATAAAAAAAATAATAATAATAATGAAAATAAATAAATAAACAAAATCTTCAAAAAACAAAACAAACAAACTACAGTTGATTACTGAACCACAAGTTTGAACTGCCTGGTGCCACTTAATAGTATGTGTGGATTTTTTTCAGTAAAGACCTGTACTGTTTTTGTTTTTTTTTTAAATATATTTTATTGCTTTTTTACAGAGAGGAAGGGAGAGGGAGAGAGAGTTAGAAACATCGATGACAGAGAAGCATCGATCAGCTGCCTCCCGCACACCCCCTACTGGGGATGTGCCCGCAATCCAGGCACATGCCCCTGACCGGAATCGAACCTGGGACCTTTCAGTCCGCAGGCCAACGCTCCATCCACCGAGCCAAACCGGTCTTGGCACCAAATTATTATTTCTTGTTTGTCTCTTTCATTTGCTTGCGGCCCTCTTCCAGATCCTGAACCCTGAACCACGCAGGACGTGGGGGGAAATTTTACACAACTAGTTCCCACAATAAAAGAAATCTAAGCTTTAATCCACTTCTCCCACATGTAATATGTTGTAGTATTTCATATCTGCAAAGAAAAGTTTAAAACCATAAAAACAAAATATGTTTGCTCAC
>NW_006285939.1:2336873-2343729 GCF_000327345.1 Myotis davidii
AGTTTTTTTAAAAATATATTTTATTGATTTTTTACAGAGAGGAAGGGGGAGGGATAGAGAGTTAGAAACATCGATGACAGAGAAGCATCGATCAGCTGCCTCCCGCACACCCCCTACTGGGGATGTGCCTGCAGCCAAGGTACATACCCTTGACCGGAATCGAACCTGGGACCCTTCAGTCTCCAGGTTGACGCTCTATCCAGTGAGCCAAACCGGCTAGGGCGACCTGTACTGTTTTTGATTCATTTGGGATTCTGCAGATGCAGAGGGCCAACTGCATGCACTGATCTATGCCATTTTATAGGGGACTTGAGTATCCTCAGGTTTTGGTATGTGCAGGGGGTCCTGGAATCAATACTGAGGGACAACTTAAATTTTGGGGAAATAAAAATTATCCGTGAATTTTTGACTGCATGGAGTTGGGAGTGTGGGTTGGTATTCAAGGGCCAACTGTGTAACAACTTCAAAACACCAAATATAAATGAATGAATAACAATACTGGGACTAATGCCCATGACAGAGAAAAGCTTATCTGAGTGGCCTCTAGTTTTCATGATATGTATTCATAGATTATCCCAAACTAACCTGTGATGATAAGACATTCATTGTGATCCAGCACCTCAGTAAAGAGCCGTGAAACAATCAACTCGGGGTTGATTAAAAAGCGAATTTCTTCTTGCACAAGTCCAGCACTGGTTACACCACCTCCAACAAAACGGTTTGCAAAATCCACCTATTTGGAAAAATGTGGCATGTTAAATGATGATCTAAAATACCTACATAAATGATACACAAGTATACCACCTCTAATCTCTAATCTTGCTTTCCTTTCCTATATAAATCAACCCCTAGTTAGTAATCTTTTCAGGAAGAATAGGTTGTGGTTGCCTATTCTCATTCTAGTCTAAAATCCATGCCGCACAATGCAGTTAACATCTCTTCGTATTTCTTTAGATCCAACACCTTAGAAGGAACCTAGAAAATGGAGCTTTTAGGCAAAAAACTCAATGTAATTATATGGATTTTCATTTATAAACCTTTTGTGTTCCAAGGACCACAAATCAAGAAAGGCTTTATCTGTAAAGTTCTCTAGATCATTTCCCCACCATTCACTACTCAATTTCCATTTATGTATTTCATAGACTTTAATGTAACTATACCTTTCTTATATAATATGGCAATCAAAAACTTGTTCTTAAAGAACTTTAAAGTTCAGTAATTGACCTTTTGGGGGGTAAACTTTCCTTCTATGGAAGGGGTAGGAACTTTGTCCTTCTAAATTCAGTTGCAAACTCCCAACTACACGAACATTACAAACTATTTTTTAAAAATATACCCAAGGAAATAAATGAAGAGCAAAACCTAGTTTAACAATAAAGATTCAACAAAATATTTCCAATTTAGTTTAAAACTATACATAAGCTTCCTGTGGAATACTAAGATTGGATCCCCAAGCTCCTATTAATGATGATGATTATACAATCCTCAAGAGAAAGCAAACTCAACTTGCCATCATTATTTGTTTGTCTTAGACTTACTAAGCACTCCAAGATGTCACACACGCTAGGAATTATGAGGAAATATGTAAGAAATGGTTTCCAACTTTGCCTTAGATTACTCTATTTGGGGAGTTATATTACACACGTATATACAACTGTGCACACACAACCATACCCATACAAAAAAACCCCAGAGTTCAGTTAAGTAGTGTTAAGAGAGGCTTATATATTGTGTAGGAAAACCACATTCCCTTTAACTTCACACTGCTACCAAACTCACTACACTCTGACACCAAATGTGTGATATTCGACACATCAAGCAATTCTGCGACACCACCTAGGTGTCCTATAATTCAATTCAGTTTTGACACTATCTGCATGGCGTTAGCATCGGATTTCAAAAGCTAAGGGTTCAGTCCCACAAGACTGCCCAACATCAGATGCCAATTGTAAGTCCTAACTTCTAGTTGACTGCTTAACAGGGGTTTCCATGACCCCCTCCTGGGGTTTGATAATTTGCCAGAGGAGCTCACAGAACTCAAGACAATGCTCACTTACATTTACTGGTTTATTACAAGGTTATAATAAAGGACACAGATGAACAGCAAGATGAAGAGATACACAGGGCAAGGTATTTGGGAAGGGGCACAGAATTTCCAGGCAAGTCATTCTTCCCACAAGTCACTCACTCTCCTAATACCTCCACATGTTCACCAACCTGGAAGCTCTCTGAATTCCAGACTTTTGGGATTTTTATGGAAGCTACAGCATGTAGGTGTGGTTGATCATGAACTCAGTCTCTAGTACCATTCCCTTTCCCAGAGGACGAGAGGTCAGGTAGAGAGTTCCAAACTTCTAAGCATGGCTTTGGCTTTCTGGTGACCAGCCCCGTTCCTGAAGCTATTCAGGAGTCCACCAAGAATCACCTCATTACAACAAAAGACACTCACTCCTGTGACACAGAAAATTCCAAGGGATTTAAGTGCTCTGTGTCAAAACCAAAGACCAAATCCTATATAATAAAAGTGTAGTATGCAAATTGTCCCCTCTACCGGGAGTTAGTCTGGGAGTTTGACTAGGGGGTGGGGCCAGCGGAGGGACGGGAGGGAGGCCCTGGCAGCAGCAGGCAGCCAGGGGAAAGGAGGGAGTACCCAGGCAGCAGCCGGCAGCCACTAGGGACCCTACCAGTGCATGAATTTCGTGCACCGGGCCTCTAGTATTAGAATAAAAGATGCTCCTTGTGCTCTCATTATTTACATAGCTACCCAGGTTTTAGGAGCTCCATGCCAAAAGCTGGGGCAGAGACATATATATATCTTTTCAAATATAAGATTTCTTAAAATTTGTTCTCTAAAGCAATTATGACACTAAATGATAATCTGAAACCTATTTTACAAAAGAGTAAAACAAGAATATGAATCTTTTGATATGGGAAAATATGAGAAAAGACAGAAATTAACAGAAGGCAAAGTATTATTTAGTATAGAAGTACTTGGAAAACACTGAAAATTACAATTAGACAAGTTCTTGAAATGAGTTACCACAGAGAATCATATACATTTGGATTTATATTCTGGCGTACTAAATCAGTGCTAAAAAACAGTTACTCTTTAGCTATCATCGAAAAATTAGAGGCCTGGTGCACAGATTCGTGCACACTAAAAGCAAATTGATTAGAAGGTGGCCGGCGGGGTGGGACTGAGCGAGACGAGCCAGACACACCCTGGAGCCAACCTCCCACGGCCCCTCCCTGGCCGGCTGCACCTGTGGCCATCTTCTTCTTCTTTTTAAAAATATTTTATTGATTTTTTTACAGAGAGGAAGAGAGAGGGATAGAGAGTTAGAAACATTGATGAGAGAGAAAATTGACCAGCTGCTTCCTGCACACCTCCTACTGGGGGTGTGCCTGCAACCAAGGTACATGCCCTTGACCAGAATCGAACCTGGTACCTTTCAGTCCGCAGGCCGAGGCTCTCTCCACTGAGCTAAACCAGGTAGGACACTACCTTCTAATTAGTAGCAAGTGCCACCTGTGGCTTGAAGGTAGTCTGCAGAGTGCGCGGGGTCCCTCTGGCAGGTGGGGTCTCTCGGTCTGGTCTGCGGGGATTGGGCCAGAACCAGCAGCCCAACATCCCCTGAGGGGTCCCTGAGTGCAAGAGGGCACTCTGCAAAGTTACTGTTACTCGGCAGCTCCTGCATTGAGCGTCTGCCCCCTGGTGGTCATTGCATGTCATAGCTACCAGTCAGAGTGTCTGCCCCCTGGTGGTCATTGCGCATCATAGCTACCAGTCGGATGGTCAAACAGACCAGCAGTCGCCAACCGGTGGTCCCTGGACTACTGTTGGTCCGTGAGGTCCAAAAGGTTGGTGACTGCTGGTTCAGACAGTCACTTAGGCTTTTATATATATATATATTTAGATAATTTTAGTTAAACTAGTCCATTGATTAGAATTAGTTACCTACTACATAATGAGGTCTTTATGCACTGGTGATTTATGGCTTAAACTGTTCAATTCAACAAATATTGACTGAATCTTGTGCTGGGAATCATAGGATGAAAAGATAAGTAAGTTTCAAAGCATTTACAATCTACCCAGGAGTTAGGCACATAAGCAGAATGACAGAATAATTATTAAGGAACTTATTAGCACTAAATTGATAATGCCTAAATAATCCTTATCTAATAAAAGAGAAAAATGGTAATTGGCGTACGACTGCTACCCTCCCCATTGGCTATTATGCAAATTACCTCCCAGCCAAGATGGCGGCGGGCAGCCAGGCAGCTTAAACTGAACATGAGGCTTGCTTGCTTCAGTGAAGAAGGAACCCAATGTTCCCGCCTGCCTTGCCGGCCTCTGAGCCTGCAGTTTGAACATTGTAACAAATATAGAAGCTGTGAGCCGGGATCTCGGAGCTGGAGTTGATACAGAGTTTCGATTATAGAATCGAAACAAACCAGATACCTACTTTCAGCAGCGGAGGCGTCAGAGCTGGAGCCAAGCCTCAGAGCTAAAGCTGGCCCAGAATAAAAAAAAAGAAAAGAAAAAAGGAGTGGTTGGGAACTCCCGTCCCCCGCCAGCCTGAAAACAGCCCTCAGCCCCTCGCCCAGACTGGCCAGGCACCCCAGTGGGGCCCCCCACCCTGAAGGGTGTGTGACCAGCTGTAAACAGCCATCATCCCCTCTCCCAGGCTGGCCAGGCACCAAAGTGGGAACCCCGCCCTGATCCAGGACACCCTTCAAGGCAAACCAGCCAGCCCCACCCATGCACCAGGCCTCTAGCATATATATAAAAGCCTATGTGACCATTACGATTGAAGAACCAAAATGACCAGTCACTATGATGTGTACTGACCACCAGGAGGCAGACGCTAAATGCAGGAGCTGCCCCCCTGGTGGTCCGTGCGCTCCCATCGCAGGAGCGCCGCTCCGCCAGAAGCCGGGCTCATGGCTGGCAAGCACCGCTGCGGCAGCAGGAAGCCTCTCCCGCCTCTGCGCCCGCACTACCGAGTGGCAGCACGGCAGGCGCAGTGGGGGGGGATGAGTGGCAGCAGAGCTGTGTCCAGCCCCAGCTGGGGCTCCTCCCCAGCCGCCTGCTGCTTTGGCACTGCTACATCCCTCAGGGGGATGTCGGACTGCGGGGTTTTGGCCCGGTTGCAAGAGGGTACAGGCCAGGCTGAGGGACCCCCCTTCCCCCGAGTGCACAAGTTTTTGTGCACCAGGCCTCTAGCATATATATAAAAGCCTATGTGACCATTACGATTGAACAACCAAAATGACCAGTCACTATGATGTGTACTGACCACCAGGGGGCAGACGCTCAATGCAGGAGCTGCCCCCCTGGTGGTCAGTGCGCTCCCATAGCAGGAGCGCCGCTCCGCCAGAAGCCGGGCTCATGGCTGGCAAGCACAGCTGCGGCAGCAGGAAGCCTCTCCCGCCTCTGCGCCAGCACTACCGAGTGGCAGCACGGCAGGCGCAGTGGGGTGGGATGAGTGGCAGCAGAGCTGTGTCCAGCCCCAGCTGGGGCTCCTCCCCAGCCGCCTGCTGCTTTGGCACTGCTACATCCCTCAGGGGGATGTCGGACTGCGGGGTTTTGGCCCGGTTGCAAGAGGGTACAGGCCAGGCTGAGGGACCCCACTGGTGCATGATCCCATGCACCAGGACTCTAGTACAATGAAATAAAATAAGCATGGGAAGGAGAATAGAGAGCATTACAAGAGGACAGGTCATTCAATCTGGATTTTGCTGATTTTCAGGCTGAGGGACGTAGGGGAAGCCAAAAGTAAGGAGCTGTCTGAGGAGAATGGAAGCAGACTCCTCATGCGTGTTTGTAATGTAGCGTATGGGGAGGGTTATAGTGGTGATGAAGTGATCTGGGGCCCAGGAAATTTTTACTTAATTCTGAAGGTTCTAGAAAAGATTCTTAAAAAGAAAAGTAACAATAAAGAACCTGGACTTTAGGAAGATAATTCAGGGTAAAGTTTAAAGAATAAACTGAAAAAGTATAAAATTAAAAGTGGAGGCTGATTAGGTGACTACTGGATAGTTTATACAAGCTATATTAGTTCCTCAAATAGGTCAGTGGAAGGAAACTGAAGGAAAGAGAGATGCAGCAAAGAAATAAAATGGACAGCACTTAAAAATTGAGAGACTAAGTATAATGGTATTATAAATAAAAATAAAAAACAAAGAAGGTTTGAGATTAGCAAAACTTAATTTTTACTGGAACGAGGTAAATAATCAAAATAGAAAGATAAGCTCTACCCAATTTATGTACTACTTGGTAATGATAAATGAAATACATTCCATGTACATGCTATAATAAGAGGCCAACATTTATTACTTGATAGTTATTCACACAAATAAATACACTAAACTCAATATGCCTGAAAGCAGGAGGAGTCTTTTAGAAAATCAAAGTTTCTACTACATAAAAAGTTCCTAATAAAAGGCTACTACAGGTGAGAAACTGGTTCCAGTACATGAAAACAGCATGTGAGTGCTTCTTTATTTTTAGCAAGTCATTTTCCAACTCACTTTAAAGCTACTTGTTCAGATTACGGAGTTTCTGAATTATAACTTGATGAAAAGAGAGAAATGATAACACTCCTTAGAGGTTTTGTTGTTGTTGCCATTCAGCATAATGTAATTAGTATGCTACACAAGAAGCTTTGTGGCACTGCAATACAATATTCCCTGACCTCCTGGGGATACATGGCACGAGGAGGGAGCACAATTAATAGAAGCCTTTATGGTATTCTCTTAATCTACTGAGGTTTCATATTTCTTCTATAATATGTTCCAGGAAAGTGGGGAGAATCTCAACTTTGAATGTTGTTAAGTAATTCCTTGTTGAATT
>NW_006285939.1:2343800-2347907 GCF_000327345.1 Myotis davidii
ATTTTTGTGTGTATTAAGACTCCCTCAGTTAATATAAGACTTTAATGTAGGAAAGAATGTCATCAAGATAAAAATGTGGGAAAAAGTGATATTCATTTGAAACAAATTTTAACCATATTTTATAATTATTGTTTTAAATAGAAAGAAAGGTACTGATTAAATACAAATTTAAAACAAATTTTAAGTATAGGACAAATATTAATTCAGTTATCCTAAGCATTTTTATCTCAAACTAGAGGCCCAGTGAACGAATTAGGGCACGGGTGGTCCTTGGCCTGGCCAGCGATCGGGGCCGATTGGGGCCATCTCACCCAGTCCCTATTGGGGCCAGCCAGCTGGGGGGAGGGACCATGGGAGGTTGGCTGGCAAGGGGTAAGGGGGGGGACCGCGGGAGGTTGGCTGGCAAGGGGTAAGGGGGGAATCGTGGGAGGTTGGCTGTGGGAGCGCACTGACCATCGGGGGGCAGCTCCTGCGTTGAGCATCTGCCCCCTGGTGGTCAGTGCGCACCATGGTGACCGGTCGTTTAGGCTCTTATATATATAGACTAATGGCCTGGTGCACGAAATTCGTGCGGGGAGTGTGGAGGGTTCCTCAGCCTGGCCTGCACCCTCTACAATCTGGGACCCCTCAGGGGATGTCCAACTGCCAGTTTAGGCCCATAGGGATCGGGCCTAAACTGGCAGTCAGACATCCCTCTCACAATCCAGGACTGCTGGCTCCCAACCGCTCACCTGCCTGCCTGCCTGATTGCCCCTAACTGCCCTCCCCTGCCGACCCGGTCGCCCCCAATTGCCCTCCCCTGCCGACCTGGTCGCCCTCAACTGCCCTCCCCTGACGGCCTGGTCCCCCTTAACTGCCCTCCCCTGCGGCCTGGTCGTTCCCAACTGACCTCCCCTGCCAGCCTGGTCGCCCCTAACTGTCCTCCCCTGCAGGCCTGTTCTCCCCCAACTGCCCTCCCCTGCCGGCCTGGTTGCCCCCAACTACCCTCCCCAGCTGGCCTGGTCGCCCCTAACTGCCCTCCCCTGCCAGCCATCTTATGATGGTCAATTTACATATTACCTCTTTATTATATAGGATTATTGTATTATTTTCCATGCAAACAACTGCAAACCTACTTTTCCCACACTCTGTAAATGCAACAAATAAGGACTGAAGAAGAAAAATCAGCCATTCCCACTATGAGATGATATACAAGATTCTTTCAGAGAAAATGGATATTACAATGCTCTTATAAATGGGATAAGAACAAAAGTCACTAACATTTTCTCTTATTAGTGATTGTAAGTAAAAATCACTTTAAAGCAAAGGAAAACAGGTATTCAGGTTAGGTCAGGGGTCCTCAAACTTTTTAAACAGGGGGCCAGTTCACTGTCCCTCAGACCATTGGAGGGCCAGACTATAGTTTAAGAAAAACTATGAACAAATTCCTATGCACACTGCACATATCTTATTTTGAAGTAAAAAAACAAAACGGGAACAAATACAATATTTGTATTTGCATGTGGCCCACGGGCCGTAGTTTGAGGTCCCCTGGGTTAGGTTATATCAATTTAAAGCTAGATACACAGGGTGTTTTACTTGTTGACACCTTTTCCCAAAAATATTATTTTAAATAAAGGCAGTAACACAAAGTAATAACAAAGATTGAGAGATGGACAAAATTACCTGCTCTACAACTGGGAAAAGACAGCAGATCTACAACAGAGAAAAGTCAGCAAGCATAGTTGGTTCACGTGCCTATAATGATTACATATGGGAGAAAGGGCTTTCTTATCAATCAGTTTTAGACGTCTGTCTCCTAAACCTAAACAAGGTTGGTGGCAGAAAAACATCTCAAGCTGGTCATCATTTAGGGCAGAGCAAGAGCCTTTAAAGAAAAAGAACAAAACCATCCTGTGACAGCTTGTCAAGACCATACCCTGGGAACTTCATCCACTGTCAATCCACAATCTATGTCTGAACCAAGAGGTCTGATGTTGTCCAGATCTTGGGATTTACTGTCAAAGGCTTTTTAAAAAAGAGGTTCATGTAAGAAACAGAGAACGTATGCTGGCAAGTAACAATATTACCACAGCTGTCAAGATGATCTGTTTGGTGTTTTTCTCCATTCTGCTACCGTGCTTCTTTGCATTAAATTAGAAGATAAATAAACAGCTTTCAAACGCTTTTTGCTGTCAAAAGCTTGACAAAAGTCCCAAACACAAGCATGCTCCTGGGATTCACCCACCTGTAGCATGCCTTGACCATTTCCTTCTATGGTACCTTCGTAAGTGACATGCAGTCGAGTCAGGGGTTTTTCACACCTATAAGGAAAAAAAATTCCCTTATTAATGACAGGTATTCACTACAGAAGAATTTTAAAATATAAATTATCTATTAAAAAAATTGAAAGCACTCCAAATTTCAAAAGCCAGAAACAGATGCCTACTGTTAACATTCTTGGTACAGAAACAAACATTTTCTAATTCAAATATATAAATATACATTTTTAAATTAAGATGAGATAATATACTTTTTCGAAACCTGTTAGTCCCTACAAAGTATCAAAGTCTTTCCTCTTTAAGTGTTGAAAAACTTAAAATATAAAAGAATTAAGATCTATAAAATTTTATTATTATCCTAGAGTTGACAACCTAATAAAAAATAAAGAAAAAGTTGGTAATAAATCACATATGATTCTCAGATGGGCTCTATTTTCACTAGTTTGATAACTGTGTGTGTCAGGGGGATATGTCTTGATGAAAATATATGCCACAGAAATTCTGATCTATAGTATTTTTATATTAATAAAATTGACAGATGAACCTACTACCGGTAAGTCACAATTATTTTCTTTCATTTCCATACACCATGGTCACTGAGGTGTTTATGAAGTTCAGGACACGCTACACCTTAGCATATTCAATATTTGAAGCAGAAGAGGTTTGAGAAAACAGCAGAAGGTCACTTGAACCTCCCTTCTTCCCTGAAACAGGCTATGAACCCTCATGTGAGAGGTACCTTCCTTATACGCAGAGGAAAACACAAAGGGATCCCAAAAAGAATCCTAACGAAGACAAAGGGGCCATGGTATCTCGACCAGTTTACTATAATTGCCTCCTTTCCCTCAATCCATCCACAACTGTCTACTCTCCATCAAACCTAGCCTAAAAGTACAGACGTCTATTTCTTTAGGTCTTCCTTTCCTTATGAAGGCTCCCATGTCATGTAAACTTATATAAAATAAATTTGTATGCTTTTCTCCTGTTAATCTCTTTGGTCAGTTTAATTTTCAGACCCAGCTAGGGATCTTAAGAGATTCAAGGAGAAACTTTTTTCTTCATTAGAGTGTTTATCAGGCTTACATTATATTAAAAAGCCAATTCCATTTGATTAGTTTCATGATGACATTTTTCCTTAGATTTCCCCCTATTAGTTATTATATAAAAATATAAATTATAACAGAATGTAAAAGATGAAATCCAAACCCCTAACTTTTATAAGGGTGGCATTAACTTGGGGAGGGGGATACGGGAATTTATACACACACACGCTAGAGCAGCCGTGGGCAAACTACGGCCCGCGGGCCGGATCCGGCCCGTTTGAAATGAATAAAACTAAAAAAAAAAAAAGACCGTACCCTTTTATGTAATGATGTTTACTTTGAATTTATATTAGTTCACACAAACACTCCATCCATGCTTTTGTTCCGGCCCTCCGGTCCAGTTTAAGAACCCATTGTGGCCCTCGAGTCAAAAAGTTTGCCCACCCCTGCATTAGAGGCAGTTACAGGAAGATTCCTGCAAGAATAGGGCTTCCTCAGGCCGATTCCTGCAAGAATAAGGCTACCTGAGGCCAGAGCGAAGCCGAGAAGGGAGCAAAGCCCGCCCTTCTCTAATGCCTCGCTCCCTCCTGTCTCTGCTGCCTCAGCTCTGCTCCCGTGTCCGCTGCCTCGGGACACTTCCCATGTCCACTGTCTCGGCTCCCCTCCTGTCTCCACTGCCTCGGTTCCCACCCTTCTTTGCCGCTTCGCTCCCTTCTGCAGTGCTTGGCTTCCTTCTATGCTGTCTTTAGTCTTCGCTCCATGCCTGCATATGCAAATTAACCACCATCTTTTTTTTTGCGAGA
>NW_006285939.1:2348050-2348302 GCF_000327345.1 Myotis davidii
GGTGGCGGAGCGCGAGGCTGGATCGGCCACCGGAGTGGGCGGATCATACCTCGCCGCTCGGCCCCACGGCTCCCGGCCAGGTCGACAAGCCCTACCACGCCAGTGGCCCTCTGGCAGGCCAGGAGCCCTCAAGGGATGTCCATTTGCCAGCAGGAAGCACGCCTAAGCTGCAGTCGGACATCCTTAGCGCTGCTAAGGAGGCAGGAGAGGCTCACACCACCACTGCCGTGCTGGCAGCCGTCAGCCTGGCTT
>NW_006285939.1:2349300-2368734 GCF_000327345.1 Myotis davidii
AGCCAGGGCGCTCTCACATGGGACGCGCTCTGCTCAGCCACAATCCAGGCTGATGGCTGCCAGTACAGCGGTGGTGGTGGGAGCCTCTCTTGCCTCCTCAGCAGCGCTAAGGATGTCTGACAGCAGTTTAGGCCTGCTCCCCGCTGGCAAGTTGACATCCCCCGAGGGCTGTAGGGCTGCCAGAGGCATGTCTGATTGCCATCGTAGGCCCCCAGGGGATTGGGCCTAAGTCAGCAGGTGGTCATCCTCTGAGGGGTCCCAGACTGCGAGAGGGCACAGGTCTGGCTGAGGGAACGCCCCCTCCCCCCCGCTCCAGTGCACAAGTTTTTGTGCACCGGGCCTCTAGTATATATATAATTGTTGCCAATCCTCACCTGAGGATCATTTTTCCTATTGATTTTTAGAGAGAGAACGGGAAGTAGGGAGGGGGGATGGAGAGAGAGAGAGAGAGAGATAAAGGAAGATAGAGATAGAGAGAGAAACATTGATGCGAGAGAGACACATTGGTTGGTTGCCTCCTGCATATGACTGGACTGGGTCAGGGATCGAACCTGCAACTCAGGTATGTGCCCTTGAGTGGGAATCGAACCCATGACCCTTGGGTGTGCAGGCCAATGTTCTAAGCCACACTCGCCAAGGCAACAATTATATATTTTTAAAAACAGTTTAGCTGAGGATGCACTATTTACTTACTGTGACTTGCTTTTTTCCCAGTTTCAATGAGTTCAAATACATTTCAGACTGATAGCCTTAAACTCAGAAGGTAAGTCAATATATGTTCTGTTATAAGAGTTTAATTTGTATTAACTCATTTAATCCTCACAACCCTATCAGCCCCTCCTTTCACAGATGGGAAAACAAGGCACAGAAAGCAGTCAAGTTACCTGCCCAAGGCTAGTAAATGAAGCAATAAAGATTTAAACCCAGGTAGCCTAAATCAATGGTTCAAGCTCTTAACCAGTATGCAATCTTTTAGAATAAATTACATTATAAATCTCTCATAAAAACTGTATTATAAGTTTGACTTTTTAACTTCCTTTTAGTGGGGGAGTCCCCACTTTCCTAGTCATTTTATTCCAAAGGAGACCACCTTTGAGGATACTACTGAAAAGCTAAAAAAAGCATGATCTAGAAACCTCTGGTTTGTCAGTCAGGATTTCAAAACAGAGATCTCAACTGTTGTCAATGATTCTCTATGACTGAAGTTGTCAACTTACAGCACAGTTCTCAATAACATTATGAAATAGCTAAAAACGGGATGGAGGTTTTGTTTTTTTAATATATATATATATATATATATATATTTTAGAGAGGAAGGGAGAGAGAGAGAGAGCAATAGAAACATCGATGATGAGAGAGAATCATTGATTGGCTGCCTCCTGCATGCCCCCTACTGGGGATCAAAGCCACAATCCGGGCATGTGCCCTGACCAAGAATCGAATCATGACTTCCTGGTTCATAGGATGATGCTCAACCACTGAGCAATGCCAGCCAGGCAGGTTTTTGTTTTTTTAAGCATCCTTCTAGCTTTTTAAAGGTCTCTCCTTCTAGCCCTAGAAAATTCTCCATTTCACTGTTCCAGGAATCAAAGACACAGCCTATTCTGGCTGTTGGTGATTAAGCCTGGCTAAGGGATTTACTGGTAATCAAAAGATTAACTGTAACATGTCGGAAACTTGGTCATCAGAAAGCCTATAACTTCCTGGCACCCATTTAGCCCCTTACTCTTAAAACACCAAGAATCTTCATCTCCTCTTCATCCTTCCTCTATAAGTGAATGCATGTTTCTGGTTCTGTGGAGTCTGGGAGAAGGATATTAATTATATTCTCTAACTCACTTATAAAGCAACTAAAACAAAACAGAGAACAAAAAGCTAGAAAGGCTACCAAGTTAAATTCTGTCTATCAAAGTTAAGGGGAGTATCTTGATTGTATTTAGGGGCAAAATTATCTCACCGACACAACACCTTGCAGATCTCTGCATTTTGACCTATCCCTTCACTCCCAGATGGCAATGTATAAACGAGTGTACTTTCACATTAGAGTCAAATAAATGACGAATGCAAAGGCAATCCTAAGCTGAACTGAAAACAAGCCCTCTGAATGACCTATAAAATCTACATGGAAGTGACATGAACAAAACATCTGTATTCCTATTACAGACTAATTAAAGATCTAAGAAGAGCAATCCTCTGTACCCTGGCCTGGGCAGAGAACATAGCAGATTGTTACTTTTAGATCTAGGCACCATATTTTAAGAGGAACCAATGGTCTGGGGTATGTAAATAGCAGAAATAAAGCATTTAGAATTTATATTATATGTGAAATAGAAGAAATGAGTAAGGTTTGTATGTACCTGTGTGCATTATTAGAGTTGTGGTGAGTCAAGAAAGCATTAAGATACATGAAGGAAAGCTGAACGTTAAAGAAAATTAAATTTACTTATTGTAGCTCTAGAAGAACCAGGAATGGGAAAAGAGGGATCATTGGAAAGACAGACTTTTTTAGTGAATGACAGTATTAGATAATAACACAAGCAGCCGAGTGAGGTGAAGTTGTGTACTTCCTACCACTGAAGCTGCCTAGTCGCCACCTGTCATAGGTAGTATAGAGTTGACAATATTTTTAGTAGGCCCCTGGACCCAATGATTTCCTGGGATAATTTTAATCTCTAATATGTCATGACTCCAAAATGCTGTTCATGTTCTCTTCCTTTTTGGCTCAATTTTGCTTTTGTTTTTCTTCAGGTGTTTGGTCTTTTATCCATTTTTCCCTATTAATAATCATCTCACCCATGCAGTCAGCCTCCTAAAGTAAGCTTATTTTTTCTTTCACCTCGCAAATAAACATGTTTGATGAACAAAGACACCATGGGAGAGCCACCTAAGCAGATGTGCCTTCTTAAGTTAACTCTCTCAAGAGTGAGTCTCTTTCATCACTTATTCCAAACAAAACAATTAAAAACTACAATAAAAATTATTAGACCTGCTAGTGTGGCTCAGCTGGTTGGAGCATAGTCCTGTGCACCAAAGGGTTGCAGATTTCATTCCCAGTCAGGGCACATACCCAGGTTGTGGGTTTGATCCCTGTCTGAGCTCGTACGGGAGGCAAGAGATCCTCTCTTGCTCTCTCTCTCTTCCTCCCTCTCAAAAATCATTTGCTGCAATCTTAATAAAGACATTTCCTCAGGTGAGGATTAAAATATTTTTTATTAGAATGTGAAAATAAGAAGCAATGGTTAACCAGAATGCAACTCAAAATATGCATTTAGTCATGTCCTCACATGCATTGCAGAAGTCGATCCATTCTACTTTAAGTGCTTTGGAGATTTGCTCTAGACTAGGAAATGTGTTAACTATTCCAGGACACTAAAAAATGTACAAATCTGATGAACTCGGATTTGTAATTATTCTCCTCAGTATTTACAGATAAATAATAAGAACAAAACAATAAGTTAGCAACTTCCACAAAATTTGCCAATAGTACACATGGACAGACAAACCTCAAAATTCTTATCAGGCAAATTCTAGGTAACTACTATTTATATTTTAGTTTAATAAAAAAAATTTTCCCACCCTGGCTGGTTTGGCTCAGTGGATAGAGTGTTGGCCCACAGACTGAAGGGTCCTAGGTTCCATTCTGGTCAAGGGCATATACCTCGATTGCAGGCTCGATCTCAGGGTTCTGGTCATGGCGCGTGCAGGAGGCAACCAGTCAATGAGTCTCTCTCACATTGATGTTTCTCTCTCTCTGACTCTCCCCCTCCCTTCCACTTTCTCTAAAAATCAATGGGAAAAAGTCCTCAGGTGAGGATTAACAAACAAAGAAACAAAAAATTTCTCAATCCTATTCTCCAGGAAGAAAAGCTATAAAATATAAATACTAACCAAAAAAGGAGCGTATGAAGGAACAATAAATATTGGTGTTCCATTTAATATCAGTGTCTTCATGCACAAAACTCCTTACCTCTAAATAGGACTTCGTTTCAGAAGACAAAACAAAGACAAAACAGGAGAAGAAATCAAAGGGTTGCAGACTTTGATTCACAAGGCATAACCTTTCTAACAATGAGAGCTATCAATGGATTTTGTTAGGTTCTTATGAGAAGAAACTGCCTAGCAAAATAGCAATTAAGAGTTTGGAAAACATCTTTCCAGGGGCTGTAAAATAAAATCCTCTCATGGTAAAAACAGTTCTTCTAATTCTAAGATTGCAGCATTGTTTTTATCATTACCTTTCCCACTCTGGAAAATCTTCAAGACTCTGTCTTGTAAATGTCACCAACCCAGTAGGTTCTACAAAAGCAATGAAAGAAAAACAAGTTTCGATTTTGAAAAGATTATACATATATTCAGTAAAAGAATGGGTCTAACAATGGCTATAAAACTAGTTTTGAAATTCAACAGAAGATTGATTTAAAATAATATCATCCTTACAGTAGGAACTCTTTCTATGAAATAACATGTCCTCACTAAAACAAAAAAATACACAAACAGCAGCACAACAGGAGGATGTGAGTGCTGATACTTTTTTAATGTCATTTCTAAACTGCAAACACTTTTAAGAAATAATTTGGGGGAAAAGATGCAAAAGAGTGTAGCTTACATAATAAAGACAAAACTGGATTTTAATCTGTAGATGGACTCATTCTCAAAGAAGAACTTTAACCCTACATCTAAAAACTGGTGAATGTATACATATTTATGTTTTATAATGAAAAAAAATGTCTAGGATTAAAAAAAGAAAATTGTTGGCATGCCTTTGGAGGTGACAGCCAAATCCAGGGCTTAGATGATATGCAATTGCTCTTTTTATAAGGTGCCTTAGGCGGAAGGAGGAATTACTGTGTTCTAAATGATTAGAGAAGAAAGATGACATAGTTTTCAAGTAGCAATACATATAAGATCAAAACACAGTAAATTTTAAAGGATATGATCCTTTTTTGTTAGGTTTATTTTTTAACTAGTAGCAAAAGCAACAAATAAATCAGCTGGCCCAAAGTAATTTGTTTGATTCAATCAAAGAATAAACTAAAAAAGCCAGGCCATTTTTGTTTTCTCCTTTTGTTGTTGTTTGTTTTGTTAAGCTCTTATGCAAAGAGAAATGTCAGTTACTATTAGGGATAATGGTGGTAGAGTTCCAATGAAAGCTTAGTAATCATTTCATTCCTTTGGATGATTCTACATTTCTGTACTTTCAGTCACAAGCATTAATAACTCAAAAATCATATGGAGTATTTATATTAAAAAACAGAATTTTGTTAACATGAGTTATAAAACATTTAGATGTCTATCTTCAAGACAAATGGATAGCATATTTAAAACTCACAAGAAGTCAAACAATTCAAATACTAGAGAAGTAATTCTATTAATAGAAAACTAATGTTAGTATTATCAGTCACGAACATCAGTCAGTAAGAGAAGTAAGAACATTAAATGTCCTTCATATACACTAGGAAAGATCAAAAGAAATTCATAAATGAACACTACTGGCAAAGTAAAAGAAAAGGCATATAAACATGGTTCTTAAGATATCTATAGTAATAAAAGCGCAATATGCTAATTAGACTTGATCTCTTCTGGACAAAGCCACGGTGGTGGGGGCCAAGGCAGAGGCGGTTAGGGGTGATCAGGCCGGCAGGGGAGGGCAGTTAGGGGGTTATCAGGCCAGCAGGGGAGTAGTTAGGGGGCCATCAGGCTAGCAGGGGAGCAGTTAGGGGGCAATCAGGTAGGCAGGGGAGCAATTAGGGGGTGATCAGGCTGGCAGGCAAGTGGTTAGGGGCACTCAGGCAAGCAAACAGAGTAGTTAGGGTCAATCAGGCAGGTCAGCAGTTAGGAGCCAGCGGTCCCAGATTGCGAGAGGGATGTCCAACTGCCAGTGGGATCAGGCCTAAACTGGCAGTCGGACATCCCCCAAGGGGTCCCAGATTGCAAGAGGGTGCAGGTTGGGCTGAGGGACCCCCCCACACACACACACGAATTTCGTGCACCAGGCCTCAATTAATAACAAAAACACCTTGAGAGCATGCCTATTACCTTTCTTCCATAAAAAAGCACCTTTCATGCCAGAATAAGTTATTTTGGTTGATTAAATGTTTTCCTTAATAATTCAAAATATACACTGCATATGAATCATTAATTTTTAAATATTCCACCTATAAGATACTTTATTTAAAACTATATTGAAAATAATTTAATTCAGAAAGCCCTTTAAAATCTTTCAGTCTCAAGATCCTCATTACAAATATTGATGTTTGGCAACACTCAAAAGTTGGTCCTGATGGAATTGTATTTTATCAATTCTAAAAGCACATTTTTTCATGTATTAAATTTCTGAAAATGAAATACATCTTTCATAGTCCAAGGTATCTATCCATCGCATTTGGTCTGGATTAAAGTCAACCCTTTCCAGAGAAGATGTGCATCTGCTTCTGCCACCATCTAAGAGCACCACCAACCTCAGCTCGGTCTGAAGTAAGCCCTCTGTTGCAGGCTTTTGTGGATCACCCTGGTAATATGACTTTGGACCCCAAACTTGATTCACATTCTCAGAGGATATTTTTTCCCCTCTCTACCCAGTGCCAACATTGACAGTGGTTTGCTTACTGTCCCTTTTCTGTACAGCCAGGTTAACTCCTCATGTATCCTTAGACTAAGGGTGTAGGCTTTTGGTGTGCCAGCTTTATCAGCGAGGTCTCCAATGATTCCCCATCCTGAGTGTTTTTTCCTTCTTAGTGGTACATAACATAATGGCACTTCCTACCATCTACAATATCCTAGATTTGATGAAATATATGGTACTTTAAATACATTTCTTTTTCCATCTTTTTAAAAACAATCTTTTCTCCTTAAATGTAAAAACACCTCAGTACAGCAGAGACAGACACGAAGGGCAAGTGGGTGGGTTTGTAATTTAATTGTTTTAAACCTCAAATGAACAGGACTGCTGCTGTCGCGCGGGATCCTCCAGAGACACTGGCTGCAAAGGTTCGACCTCCAGCTGGGATCTCCTAATGACCCTGTGGCTGAGCTCACTGCAGCGGTGGGGCAGGGGCCCCTGAGCAGTGACAGTGGACAATGAGCCCTTGCCATCCTAGAGGTGCCAGACCTGGGTCTCCTCTGACTGGCTGGTGGGAGGTGGACCCTGTCCATCAATGTATTGAGGTGGATGTAAGCTATTCGAGCTGTGTCCTCTCTGATCACATGGACATGTGGGTTCAGGATGATGGCATGAATGCACTTGCTGTTCTTGGACAGAAGATTCTCAAAGCAAAACTTACGGAAATTCATGCCCTCCACAAGGTTACCAAGGCCTTCAGGCTCAAAAGAAGTGAGTCCTGGATTACAAATCTTTCTGCAGGCCTCAAAATCTCCATTGTTGATGACCTCAATCAGTTGTTCTGTGATTTGAATGATCTCCTGTTTTCCCATATTGAGATCCTTGTCTTCAGTGGTGGTGTTGCAGTTCTCTGTGGAGTCCTTGATCACATCTGTAATGTTACCCACCATAGTGGTTTATGGCGCCTTGTCACCGCCACCCGACCTCTTGCTCAATAGGCTTTAGGCAGCTTAAAAGTTCCTGGAGACAAGTAATGGTCGTGAGGATGCCACCCTTCAGTTTCCTCCGGGCACTGAACTTACGCAAGCACTCCGCAGTCTCCTGATGATGTATCATGGATACCACCGTGGACCGTTAGCAGAACCGTGGATGCTTGAGAGCCTGGTCAGCTGAGATATGTTTTGCAGGGTTGTAGTTAGCATCTGGTTGATCAGTTCTTGGCTTCAGGGGTCACTGTCCCACTCTGGATGGGAAATCATAGGCTCCAGCCTTGATCTGCTGATATAGCTTCTGTTGGTCCTCATCCTGAAAGAGAGGATATCCCACCAGCAGAATATCCAAGAAGACTCCACAGGTTCTGAAACCCACTGGTTTTCTATAGGCATCTTTCCTCAAGACTTCAGGGGACAGCCCTAGCTTGTTTGCTCAGTGGATAGAATGTCGGCCCACAGACTGAAGGGTCATGGGTTCAATTCCGGTCCAGGGCACATACCTCAGTTGCAGGCTCGATCCCCAGCCCTGGTCAGGGCACATGTGAGAGGCAATCAATCGATGTGTTTCTCTCACATAGATGTTTCTCTCTCTGTGTCTCTTCCCTTCCCTTCCACTCTCTCTAAAAATCAATGGAAAAAATATCCTCAGGTGAGGATTAACAACAACAACAAAGGCTTCAGGAGACAAGTAAGCTGAGGTGCCAGTAAAACCAAAGTAAGCCTGCTGTTCTCCCTGTACTTGGATGGCTAGGCCAAAATCAGCCAGCTGCCCGCAGCATCCTTGCTTGTACACATCAGCAGCAGTTTCTCAGGTTTCTGGTCCCACTGGACAATATTACCCTAGTGGATGCAGTTAACGCTCTCCAAAATCTGATGTAAATAGTGGCTGGCATCAGCTTCATCATAGGATTCTTTGGATATGATGTCTACAAACAGCTCTCCACCAGTAACAAGATCAAACACAAGGTAGTGAAACACTTTTTCTGAAATATTGTGATGGGAATGCACAATGGATGTCTCAAAAGTCAACATATCCAGGCCTCACGTTCTAGTTTCTGGTGATCCCGGGCAGACCAACTTCTTGGTATTGATTTTTGCTGTATACTGCAGGATGGAGGTTTTCTTCACACACCTGTGGACCACAGGAAGGCACCTTTGCCAAGCTCCTTGAAGAGCTGGTAGTTGTTGGTGAGCGTAGCCCATGCTGACATTGGTGCAGTCACCATCACCCCACCAAGGGAGCAAGAGGAGGAGACCTAAATACATTCCTATAGTTTCTATTCAGTAGACTCTACAACTTCTGTATAAGGTAATTATTAAATTGCAAACCTCTTTTATTCCACTTAGTATTTCCTCCTTAAGCCTGTAGCTTTACGTCCTGAAAACCTATAGTATGCTTCTCTATATTTCTACAAAGAACTACATTACCATATATAGTAAAAAAGCCAGAACATAAAATGTCTAATTACAACTTGTTTTTTCAGTGTGATTAATTTCTAACACTTAGGATGGTTTATAAATTTCTAGTTGAAAAAAAGAATAACACACAAAACTTTAGCCTGGCTGATGTGGCTCAGTGCTTGAGCATCAACCTATGAACCAGGAGGTCATGGTTTGATTCCTGGTCAGGGCACATGTCTTGGTTGTGGGCTCGATCCACAGTAGGGGGTGTGCCGGAGGCAGCCCATTAATGCTTCTCTCTCATCATTGATGCATCTCTCTCGCTCTCTCTCTCTCTCCCCTTCCCTCCCTCCCTCCCTCCCTCTTCCTTCCTCTCTGAAATCAATAAAAATATATTTAAAGAAAAATAAAACTTTAGCTTTTTTCCTCAAATTATTTAAAATCCTAAAATGTAGAAAGGCAAGTTAGCTTTTCTACAGGACACATAGAGAAGCCTAGAGAAGATATACATGATTTGACTCCAAGGACAGAAAAGTAAACACTGAATTACCTAAGTATAATAATGAAACTCATTCTATTTAGATTTAGAATAGCAAAAAAGTACTTTTTTCTAACGAGTTATTACAAATTTTAATTTGGTGTTATGTATCATAGCCTGAATGAGCCTTCATTTTCCTTAATATTTTATTCTGTACCGAGCACAAAACTAAAAATTGATAAGCTAAGAAATAAATAAACCCGTCAAAGAAGCATGTAAAAATTTTCCCTTAAATTCCCAAATCCTAATAATTGATTCCTTATAAAAAAAAAGGGGGGGGGGGACAATGTCCAATAGCAATACACTGGGGGTCTGGGTCGGGGAGGTGCCAATTAAATATACTATAATGAGAGATACTTACAAAAGGAAAAAAATGACCTTAAAATGATTCAATGGTACATTTCAAGATAATCCCACAACCTGTATGACCAGAACTAAAAAGAATTCATTACTCATTTCACTTGACCAGAGTTAGCAAAAGCAAGCTTTTGAGAAGTTTTGGTTTGCTTTAAAACCAACTTGTAAGAAAAGCCACCCACTGGTAAAAGCTAATATTTATTAAGCATGTAGCTTCATTTAATATTTACAACTAGCCTATGAGATAATTATCATCATTCTATTAAGATGAAGAAATTGAGGCTTAGAGATGTTAACAAAGTGTCTGTAGCTACGCAGCTCCTAGGACAGAAGTGGCAATAGCAATCTACAGTCAGTGGTTACTAAGAGCACTGGTTAGATATTTACCACCACTGCCATAGGGGCTGCAATTAGCCTCTGGGGAAACAAGATGGTTGAGGTTCAACAGAGGAAGACAGACATGTGAACACTAAGTGAAACACTGCTTTATAAGAACTCTGCAAAGGGTTTAAAGGGGACACAAAAGAGAGGGACCTGTAGGAAGACAATGAATTGCTTGACTTCTACAAATAAACTAACTATAAAAGTCAATGCTTCTTTAAATAAAGAACACCAAAAAATGCATTTCCTGGTCAACATACTTCCTTTTGAAAATATTAATTTGTTTTTATTCATGAAAACACATTATGGTATGTTACGCTGCTCTAATTTTAGAATATATAAGACCCACACACACTCATGGCATACATTTATGTATATACACATGTATATAAAATCTAGATTATAATGAATTACTTGGTTTGGACAGGAAGGTGTACTTTGAACACAAAATGTTCTTGATCTGAACTGTCTCCCATCAGTGATAAAAATTATAGTTAAGAATGAAAGGAATTTACTTTTCTCTGTGACTCTTCTGAAGTAGCAGAAGAGCGTTTTAAGCTTCTCTGGTTTTCTTGAGGAACGTCCTTCAAACAACCTGAAAGAGACCAAAAACAAAGATTCACAAAGAACTAAATCTATATCATTACCCAGTAATAAAATAATTAATTCTTTCAGAAAGCAATTCTGTAATAATAAAGAACTGAAAACTGTTTGGATTCAAATGGCATCAGAAAGGACTGAAAGCAAGTAGAACCAGGCTTCTTAAAAGTTGTTCAAGTCAGCCCTAACTGGTTTGGCTCAGTGGATAGAGCATCAGCCTGTGGACTGAAAGGTCTCAGGTTCGATTCTGGTCAAGGGCATGTACCTTGATTGCGGGCACATCCCCAGTAAGGAGTGTGCAGGAGGCAGCTGATCGATGTTTCTCTCTCATCGATGTTACTAACTCTCTATCCGTCTTCCTTCCTCTATATTTTATTGTAAAAAAACAATAAAATATATTTTAAAAAAAAAAGTTGTTCAAGTCAGATGGTACTCTAACAACTCGTCTCTCCAGTCTATCTTCCTCCAAGGAGAAGGCACCACCTGGTCCCCCAAAGACAATTAAGCCAGTGAATTAATGCTTGGTTTTTTCCCCAATGGCAAATATATTTATAATTCACAATATTACTAGGCAGTTAAATGACTGAATAAAGACAGTATCTGAAAAAGACTGCACATCATTGTTTGTGTTGGGGATGCAAGAACAATAAGGACAATGACATGCAGTATAACAAGATATTAGAGTAGAGGAATGACCAAACCTTGGAAATTAAATAAATACACTCTTTGCGTGGTAACCTGTTAAATAGTGCTATCCATCTGCCATCTGGTTTCCAGAAACCTAGACTTGTACTACTTTAGTTTTCTTTGAAATGATGTGGCATTGTTATTGGTAACACATTATGCAATTTATCCCGAGGGAAAGAAAAGAAGGGCTTTAGAAGCATTTGGCCTGAGTAAGTAGTTCACTAAAAGATTTCAATCACAAAAGCATGCTTTTAGGCACAAGATCTACTTTTCCAAAAGCACTGAAAAATTAGAGAAATTCTGTGACTATAAATAAGGAGATATTATTTATCTGCCTCTGGTCATATATCCTGGCTTTAAAACCAGAAATGCTTCAAGTAAAAGTTCACTTTAACAAGCGTCAAAATGGATAAAATTTTTCTTCAGAAAAGCACGTTTATATAACTATGCAGAAAGGAAAAAGTTAATTTCATGACAAAATCCTATTGAGTAAATAAAATGAATTAGAAAAAGGGAAGGAAATACAGATTTCAAATTACTTGTTTCCAGTGATCTGAAATTCTGTATTCAGAGTCAATTTCTGAGAAAACAATTTATCTGAATACTTATCTCCTAAAAAGAATACTAATAATAGAAAGCATTTTAACCAAATCTAAAATATGACCGATTTTTTAAAAGAATTGTGCCTATGTAATAATTTTTACTCGCCTAACTTATTTTTCTAAAATGTTTATTACAAATATTCTTAAAATCCAGCTGCCTGCCCCCCAAAAAAGGATATCTGACAGTGCAGGTTTCAGCTTAGTTTCTTCTGCAGTGTCAACCAGAATAGAGTTTGTTTAAATCAAAATGATGGTCAGAATAAAGAAGAAGCCACTTGGCAGTTTAATTAAACATCCTGTATGAAATAAATATGATTTACTAAGTGAACACCTTGGAATCCATTGCAAAATCCTTTTCTAGGTTTACTACTTAGTAGAGGGAAGCAGTATTAATATAAAGGCAGCCACCACCCTTTCTCAGAGATGAATTGAGGACTATACAATTCAATTAAGGAGGAAAAAGTTCCACTTCCCCAGAACTGTTGCACTACGAGAAGAAAATGGCTGCTGAACTTAAATAATTTCCCAAAACATAAAAAATATCCCTAATTTCTACATGAGATCAGCTATATGTAAAATCACATAATTCATAACCATGATGACAAATTATTAACCTTAGGAGCCTCTTGGGACTGCAGATTTATTAACCTAAGGATATGACTTCCCTGAAAGATGATGTGGCTATTACCACCAACTACAAATGAGCACCACTGTTGATTTTGCAGGTCCAAACCTCATAGGTACAAATCAAGCAGAACCTCAATGTATTCTGATTAATCATTGTGTGTGAGTTTCACAGCCTGATTTCAAATCACTATGTAACCAAATATGCTTTGCCATCTTCCTTGTGAAGCAAGGACGTGTGTGGGGGTTGGAGGCACAGAGGAAAGGGGGAGGTGGAAAGAAAGACGGGGAAGATGATGCAGGTTTAAAACTTATGACAATTCTCAGACTTCACTGCTGTGAATTTTTATAGTACTATGTATAGCCACCCAGATAAAATGAATTACCCTGGTATGGAAGCTAGTGAAAAATAACATAAAAACACAGGCAAACAGCATTAGTGAAAGTTATCAGAAGAGTGATGTATTATCTGAGGAACAGTTCTAGGGAGAAAGAAGGAAGACAAAGGAACTGAGGATGGAGCCAGAAAAAGGAGAGCGACAGAAAGACACTAGTACAGCAGGGAAGACTAAGAGGGAAGAAAGGGATAGACAGAATGGGGCTGGAGACAAAGGTGGAGTCTGAGAAACAGAAACTCACATGCAAAGACACTCAGAGAGACAAACACAGAGCCTTCAAGAGAGACAAGAGACTGGAGACAATTAGATTTCTCATACTAATCAAGCACCATCCAATTTTTTTTTTTTTTTACTTCCTAACACCAATTTTTTTTTTTTAGATTTAGATTTCCAGGTCCTGGGTACATATATTTGAAGGCATATTTTGAGTCAGCAGGCATGCATGTAAACATGAACATAAATCATGCCATAATAACCCCTCTGCATATAGGGAAGACATTTTGGCATTTAATTGAATAATTACAGATTATTAAAGAAAGCAAACAGGAAGAGTTAGGCAACCTCACCTTTGTTCTAAAAATACTTTTTATTTTCAAGGGAGTAAGTCAATCAGAGTTGATACTTATTAACTGGTATTTTTCTTTCCATACATAGAAACATCTGTAATAATAAAGAGCTAATATGCTAATTAGACCAAATGGTGGAACAACCTTCCAGAATGACCAGTGGGCAGGGCAGCAAGACGGTGGGGCCACAAGGCAGCCAGGGCCAGGAGGGCCGAGGTAGCCGGGGCTGTGAGGGCCGAGCCCCTTGCACAAATTTTGTGCATCGGGCCTCTACTAGTTTCATAAAATCTTTCCCTGAATGACATATTGATAACATTACTGGAATTGGATTACACACGCACACGCACACACACACACACACACACGCACACACACGTGATTTCAAGTTAAGGATTAATTCCATTAGTACACAGTAAATCAAACCCAAAGCACAATAACCTCCACTATAAAATGGAAGCAAATGATAATCTGAAACCCAGCCAGAAAGTCCTTTCTGCCATATGGCCCCAGCAGCATTTTCAATCCAGAAGAGGCAGATGTAAAAGCCTCCTGGGCTGACCACTGCTGCAGCACACAATTAATCTCTGACCATCAGTTTCTAAGCAATCTTAGAAGCATCAATGTTAATCACATTGGGAGCCTTTATATGAATGTTTAGGCCCTGAAAGGCAAGCAGTAGAAAAGGTCACGGACATTTAACATAACTAAGCAGGGCTGGAAGAACACAACAATAATTTAAAAAGGAAGACTTAGTCCATTTATTGACGTCAGCCTCCCACCACAAACTCTTAACCATTTTTCTTATTCAATCAACTAGCTAGTCATACCTCTTTTGAGACTAAATATGCAAGAGTGCTCACACACGCATAGATTCCAACTGCCAGAAACTATAATCATAAATAGCAACTATGCAAAAATGAAAACACAATAACATGTTCCATAATCAGCTTACCAAATGGCTCATCAAATTAGGTACTTGATCTTTCATAAGCCACATAAAAAAGGGGAACTTTGGGTTGTGTTCTGTTTCAGGAGCACACTCAGAGCATTTTGTTCTTGAGAGGAAGCAAGACATAATGAAAGAGCACTGAGTTTGAACAGAAGACAATATTCAAGTCCCAGTTCTGCTGACAAGTCATTTACTCAAACTGAACCTATTAGAATAAAGCTTCCCCACCTAGAAAAGTGCATCGATAGAATCAAAGTGAGCTGCTGTCAATAGACTGCATCAATGATCATGTACAATCCAGGTTCTTGTTGATTGCTAGTTTAGGTTTATAAAAACCCGTGCCATCCCAGTGAGAGGCAAGTGCAGACATTCTGGCTGCTAAAGAGTCCCTAAAACGACTATATAGACTACCACGGGCTTAACCTGCCATAGTTAATTTTCAGTGTTCTGGTGACCAAAAGAACAGCTGTCAGCCAGGAAGACAAGAATATGCCTGTTTCAAATCATCAGCAGACCTGCTTAAATTCTAATTTGGTAAAAATGCTACTGGGATACTGTAAGTTTCAATTTCTCATGGTCACTTTGGATTGACAGATGGCTTTGGTTCATTTTACAGATCAATAATTATTTCTAAGGGTAGTTTTAATTTCTTATCAGCTCTGAGGTAAGAAGTATTAATACAGTTCATTGAAAGGAGGCTATATAGTAGAGTGATTAAGGTAGTGGTTCTCAAACTTCCTAATGCTGCGACCCTTTAATACAGTTCCTCATGTTGTGGTGACCCCATTTCATTGTTACAAATTGAACATAATTAAAGCATAGTGATTAATCACAGAAACAATATGTAATTATATATGCGTTTTCCGATGGTTTTAGGCGACCCCTGTGAAAGGGTCGTTCGACCCCCAAAGGGGCCGCGACCCACAGGTTGAGAACCGTTGGATTAAGGGATACAGTTTCTAGGCTGCCTATGTACTCCTGAGTTTGAATCCCAATTATACCAGCTAGCTCTAAGCCTTCATCTCCTCATCTGAAAAAATGAGAAAAATACCTAACTTATAAGAGTTAACACAAAGATTAAACTAAAAATAGCACAGTAATTGGTAAATCGAAAATACTTAATATTAGCTATAATAAAGAGTTCATCTCATGCAGAAAAATTTTCAGATAATGTTAAGTAAGCCAAGGGATCTGTGCTAGAGGAAAGGCATTCTATAATAGCCAGCAAAAACTCACAAGTCATTTACATAAAATGCTCACATTGTTCTAGTCCATATTCCCTTCATTAAGAAAAGTGGCTCAGCCCTGGCCGATTTGGCTCAGTGGTTGAAGCCTTGGCCCTAGGACTAAAGGGTCGTGGGTTCCATTCCTGGTCAAGGGCATGTACCTAGGTTACAGGTTCCTCCGCCCGGGTAGGAGCGCATGCAGGAGGCAACCAATTGATGTGTCTCTCTCTCCTGTCAATGTGTCTCTCTCTCTTCTCTTTCCTCCCTTCCATCTCTCTCTCCCTCCTCCCTTCCGCCTTCCCTTCCACTCTCTCTCTGGAAATCAATGGAAAAATTTCCTCGTGTGAGGATTAAAAAAGAAAAGAAAAGTGGCTCAGCTTCTTTTCTCATCAAAGCCTAACATGCTGACACTCAGAACCTACCAGCTCAATCTTTAGAATAGATGACCATGCACAATGAAAAAGATAAAGATGCTGTTTCCAAGGAGTCCCAACATTCCTGTTCAGAAGTTTAGCTGAAAAACAAACCTGTGGTTCATTTTACTGTTGAGAGAAGAAGGCTGTCAGTGTGGCAGGTGCTCAACCCTGAGAGGGCCCTTGTGTTGCTAAAACAGAAAAATTAGGGTAAAAGGGAGGTAATGATACTGTGTCTATGGGGCGGTAATTAGGAAGGCATAAACTACCCACACTAGCTGTTTAAGAAAGGCTCAAAAAATCTGTGGGATGAAGCATCTGAGAGAGAAGGTGAGAGGGTCGGAGTGGGGGGGGGGGAGGGTGAAATTAGGAACTTTATATATATATGCAGAGCCCATGGACACAGACAGTGGTGTAGTGAAGGCCTGGGAGGGGTGGGTGCAGGGTAGAGGGAGTCAATGGGGATTAAAAAAGGGGGGGATATCTGTAATATTTTCAACAATAAAGATACATATTTTAAAAAATCTGTAGGATTCCACTCTCAAAATCAAATTATAAAAATTGTCCATTCTTTTTAGTAACTGTGTGTCTCCAGTTCCATTTCTGATGATTGACTTGTTCCTCCTCTTAAGTAACTATTTTTTTTCTAATTATAAAAGTAATATATGCTCTCTTGGCCGGTGTAGCTCAATGGTTGGTTGATCGTCGACACATGCACTAAGAGGTCACTAGTTAGATTCCTGGTCAAGGCATATGCCCGGGTTGCAGGCTCGATCCCCAATAGGGGGCGTGCAGGAGGCAGCCAATTAAACTGTCTCTCTGATCAATGTTTCCATCTCTCTCTCCCTTCTCCCTCTCCCTTCCTCACTCTCTAAAAATCAATGAAAATATATATTTTTAAAAAGTAATAAATAGGAGAACCAAGATGGTGGAGTAGGTAAACACCTATACTCGTCACCTCCCACAACTACATCAAAATTACAACTAAAATACAGAACAACCATCATTCAGAACCGCCTGAAAGCTGGCTGAATGGTCCTACAACTAGAGAAGTAAAGAAAAAAGCACAGGGAGACTGGTAGGAGGAGCAGAGGCACTGAAATGGCTGGTCTCACACCAATTTATGCTGTTTTTTAATACCCCAACCCAGGGTTCCAGAGCTGGAATGAGAAGTCCCCATAACTTTGGGCTGTGAAAGCCAGCAGGGATTGGGGCTGAGTGACATGGAGGTTGCTAGAGACACAGGTGTTCCTTATAAAGGACCGGCGCACAAACTGACAAGCTCCTGCTTCCTCTGAGCTCCAGAGCAGGTTGCTGGGTGGTGGCTCTGGGAGACCCAGACACATACAGGGAAGAACTGGATTATCTAGCAACAGGGCAGGAACTTGGAGGCGGCTTTCTCCCAGACAGGGGTACTCCCAGGGGTCATTGTTCCTGGGCTGGGACCTCCCCCGTGGCAGGGCTGACTGGCAGGTATATCTGTTTGCTCTGCCCTGGTGATTCCCTGAGACCCTGTCCCATCCAATTGGCAACCCCACCCAACCTGTTTGCAGTGGATTTTGCATATGAATGGCCTGTCCTTCCTCAGGCTTCAAACTTTGCACCGCCCTGGGAATGGCCTACTTGCTCAGGCTTCAGACTTTGCTGAAATATCTCAAAAAAGCTGCAACTGGTTCAGCATGCCCCAAACCTATCAATAAAAGGTACAAAGCTTCAAACCATAGCAGGTTACAACTCTACATATCCATAAGCAACACACTCAACAGGCAGACTCAGGGAGCACCAAAGCCCCACGGCTGGGACCTCCCCCGTGGCAGGGCTGACTGGCAGGTATATCTGTTTGCTCTGCCCTGGTGATTCCCTGAGACCCTGTCCCATCCAATTGGCAACCCCACCCAACCTGTTTGCAGTGGATTTTGCATATGAATGGCCTGTCCTTCCTCAGGCTTCAAACTTTGCACCGCCCTGGAAGCCCTAGAGCCAGTGCACTTGGTGGACAGCTTCAAACCATGGCAGATTACAACTCTACCCATCCATAAGCAACACACTCAACAGGCAGACTCAGGGAGCACCAAAGCCCCACTGAAGCAAGTCCTGCTCCATAGGAGTGTTTCCTGCACAGCAGCTCTCCCATCGTAGTCGCAGCTGGTCCTCACAGTCAATTGGCCTGGAGATCCATTCCTCCTTGCACAGCAGCTCTCCCACTGTAGTTGCTGCTAGTCCTCACAGCCAATTGGAATGGAGGTCAATTCCTCCCAGGGACACGAAGAGCAATCAAGGCTCAACTATAAAACTGAGTACACAGGCCACACAGGGGTGCACTTACTACACAAGGCCATTCTACCAACTAAAGGAGACATAGTAGCTCTGTCTAATATGTAGAAACAAACGCAGGAAAGCAGTCAAAATGCAGAGACAAAGAAACATGTCACATATGAAAGAAATGGAAGCAAGCAAACTGATACAGAGTTCAAAACCATGGTTATAAGGTTACTCAAGGATCATCATGATAGCTTCAAGGGACTTAGTAAGTTATTCAAGGATCTTACTAAGGTCCAGATATCAAGCATACACTAACTAAAATATATATATAAAATAAAAATGGCAGCAGAGTAGGAGGATGCAACACAGATGTGCTCCCAGGAACAAGCTGGAATTACAACTGAAATATGGAAAGGCTTCCTGAATAATCAATGGAAAACTCACAGGAGAGAACCCTGATACCCAAGGACTGAAGGTGGAGATGGCATAGAGACTGATAGGAGGGGCGGAGGCATGAAAGGGCTGGCTGGGCACCCACAGACGGCAACTGAAGTCCCGGAGAGATATCTCAGCTGTGAGGGATGCCACAGAGAACTCTAGGGTCTAATCCTGAAGCTGGGCTCCCCAGCAGAGAGCACAAAATCTGAGAAGGGTACCCACATACAATCTAACTGTGAAAAGCAATGGGGTGCTGTCTGCCAGGGAGTGGCAAGTGAAAGTTCAGGCACCCTCTTGAAGGGCAAAAGCACAAAAATTCCCTGTGGAGCCATCCCACCTTCTGCTCTGGCAGAGGGAGGGTGAAGTGGACTGGAGCTGTGAGAGCAGAACCCAGGACTGGGGACTTGGGGGATAGAGCTCAGAAGGTAGACACACCAAGTT
>NW_006285939.1:2368762-2369664 GCF_000327345.1 Myotis davidii
GGGGGTGGGGGGTGGGGGGGTGCCACTGAGAACTCAGGGATCTAATCCTGAAGCTGGGCTCCCCAGCAGAAAGCACCAAACTGAGGAGGGTACCCACAGGAAGTGCCAGCTTAAAGTTCGGGCATCCTTTTAAAGGGCCAATGCACAAAAATTCCCTGTGGAGTCACCCACCTTGTGATCTGGCAGAGGGAAGATGAAGTGGACCAAAGCTGTGAGAGCAGAACCCAGGACTGAAGTCTTGGGGGATAGAGCTCAGAAGGCAGACACGCCAGGTTTCCTGGGCTGAGTCATTCCCTCACTCAGCAGAGGACATCTTTCCCACATAGACATCTGCCTTGACTGGGGGAAAGATGGTTGACACACCCTATTGGAAAACACCTTGCCCTGAGGCCACTTATGAGATTAAAAGTGACAATCAGCCCCCAGGCAGAAGCAACTACCCCACCCTGTTGGAAAAAAAAACTCTCACCACACTTGAGGACGATTGCCTGGGGAAATTCAAATCAGAATCCTATTAGTCTGCAGACAGAGGCAGTCTCTGGAGGCTTTGAGTCTTTGCCTGATCCAATTAGTCAGAAACAGCCTTTAACACTGTCCTGCACTAGAGATTGAGAGGTATAGAGGATCTACCTAATACATAATCACAAACCCAAACAGACAACCAGAATGAGGAAACAAAGAAACAATCCCCAAATGAAAGAACTAGCAAATTCTCCAGAAAAAAAGATAAAGGAAGTAGGGATAAGAAATTTATCTGAAACATAGTTCAGAGTAATGATGGTAAAGTTGCTCAACAGCATGAAAAAAGATATAGTAATTATGAAAAAAGAACACTCTGAGATAAAGAATGACATAACACAAATAAAGAACACATTGGAAGGAATACACAGCAGATTAGGGGA
>NW_006285939.1:2370374-2374882 GCF_000327345.1 Myotis davidii
AAGAGAAGCAGAAAGGGAGAAAGGGATAGAGAATGTGTTTGAAGAAATAATGGAAGAAAAGTTCCCTAACCTGGTAAAGGAAAAAGTCACACAAGTTCAGGTGGCACAGAGAACCTCAAACAAGAAGAACCCAAACAGACCCACACCCAGACACATCATACATAATGAAAATGCCAATAATTAAAGACAAAGAGAGAATTTTAAAGGCAGCAAGAGAAAAGAAAACTGTTACCTACAAAGGAGTTCCCATAAGGCTGTCACCTGATTTCTCATCAGAAACTCTACAGGCCAGAAGGGAATGGCATGAAGTACTCAAGGTAATGGAAAACAAGGACCTGAGACCAAGATTACTATATCCAGCAAGACTATCATTCAAAATCAACAGTCAAATAAAGAGCTTCCCAGACAAAAAAAAAAGGTTAAAGGAGTTCATCACCACCAAGCCAGCATTACATGAAATGTTAAAGGGATTGCTGCAAGAGATTCCTGAGAAGAAGAAACAGAGAGAGAAGCCTAGCCACACAGAATTAAAATGGCTATAAAAAAGTACCTCTCAATAATAGCCCAAAATGTAAATGGATTAAATGCTCTAATCAAAAGGTGTAGGGTAGCTGAATGGATACAAAAACATGACCCAACTATATGCAGTCTACAAGAGACACACCTCAAAACAAAAGACACACAAAGGATGAAAGTGAAGAGATGGAAAAATTTTTCCAAGCAAATGGAAAAGGAAAAAAAGCTGGAGTAGCAATACTTATATCTGACAAATAGACTTTATTTTTTTTAAATCTTTATGTTCCTTTATTGGAGCAAGATTCCTGACCAGTATACAGTGATGTATTCACTAAACAGAGACCTGTGCAGAAATTACATACTATCCATCTAGATAGGTTTAATTACACTTTGCCTATTGATGGAATAGTTCCACTTACAAAAATTACAACAGAGAAATGTCAATTCTGAATAAGATCCTACAGGTTCTGCTGATTCTCCCATCGAATGGCAGGGCTCAAGTCATCATTAGGAGAGAATTTTATTTTAAAAGTGTCTTGTTAGACTGCAGGGATGTCCGTTAAACATCACAATTAACATGCCAAAGGACAAGCCATGTTGTCAAAATGCCCACTTAACCTATCCAAATATGACAAACCCACCCTTTGCTGACCTTCTATACCCCTCTTTTTTACGTTTTTTTTTTTCTTTTTTTAAACAGATACATGTTGGTAAATGCTAACTGTCCATATTCACATAGAGACAGTGTAATCTCTGAGCCCAATATACAGAGAAAGGAGGAAAATAGCTAGAATTCTATGCACTATTACACAGGGGACTAGCATCCTCCAGCTCCCAGCAGAGCTAAAGGAGCAGAAGGTTTTTCTTTTTTCCCACAGAGCATGGTGGTGTTGACTCCATTAAGTTTTTCTTGAGACAGGAAGGGATAAAAATGAATTTGGGACAGAAAGCGGCAAAGATTCTTTTCCCACTGTATTCTGCTCAAGGTACATACACCCCAAATAAGGTGAGAACCATGGTGTAAAGGAGAGAAAAGAGACCTCAAAAACAGGGCGCAAGAGGGAGAAAAAAAAGACAAAAAAAAAAAAAAAAGTCTGCAACTTGCTCCCATCATCCATGTCAGGAACCAAGTAGTACTGTAATAGATTTGGCCAAATGTCATCTTTAATGACTTCTCCTGACTCATCTGCACCTGCATCAGAATGGTCAGTAAACCAGGTAAAGAAGCTTTCTGGTTCCTCATTCTAACTCTTCCTGCTGGCTTTATTCTGTGTTGACTTGAACGTTTCGTCAAATCCTTTCCAGATTTCCATTTGATTTCAGTGGACTTTGAAGATGGATCACCACTCTCATTCAGATAAAACTCTTTGGAAAAAACTCTATTTTCAAAGTAAGGATTTTCATCAAAATAAAAATCTATTCTGTAACCCGATTTAATATCTTCAAATTCTGTCTCTTGAACACTTGTCAAATAATGCAGCACCTCTTCATCCTCTTCGCCTGGCAGTGTAGACACTTGTGGATGGCTGACAAATGTTGTTACCCAAAAATTTGGGATTTTGGCGGTCAATTCTGATCTCTTCTGAAAAAAATGGTTGGTGGAGTTTGTTATATTTCTGTTGTTCTACTTTCAAAAATCTCCTTACTGGCTTGTTTAAGTCTGTCTATTTCATTTTGTACTTCATCAATATGTTCAATCGTTTCTTACTGTTCTTTTTCTCCCTTTGGCACGTCCTGAGGGGTCGGCTTCTTCTCCAGCTTGGGGGCTGGAGGCAGTTTTGGTTTCTTCATTTGAGGTGGGAGCGAGGACTGGCGTTTGGGGGCCATGCTGTGAGGAAAGTTGGAGGATCTGATCGCTGGGAAGTCACCAGGCTCGAAGGGCATGCTGAGCACTCCAAAATAGACTTTAAAAGTATGCTAAGCAAAATAACCCAGTCAGGGAAAGATAAATATCATAGGATCGCATTCATTTTTTGAATATAACGAACATAAACTGACGAACAAAAATAGAGCCCGGGGGGGGGGGGGGGGGACCAGACCATAAAATTTACTAGAATATAATATAAGTAATTTTGTTATTTGCAGATTTTTAATATTTCCTACAACCTTTGTGATATCGTACTGTATTAGTATAGTTTTGGTAATATTATACTTAAAATCCTTTTACTCTTGAAATATTAATGTTTATTGCACGTAATATTAAAAAAAAGAATACTATACAGGGATTCAACAGTAGAGTAAAGGGTTCTGTGAATCAAATCAACAATTTGTAATATGAGAAAGCAAAAAATACCCCATCAGAAGAGCAAAAAGTATGAAGATAGTTTAAAAAGCCTCTGAGACAACTTCAAACATACCAACATTCACATTTTGGGAGTGCCAGAAGGAGAAGAGAGCAAGATATAGAAAACCTATTTGAATTAATAGTGACAAAAACTTCCCCTACCTGGTGAAAGAGATAGATTTACAAGTCCAGGAAGCACAGAGAGTCCCTAACAAGAGGAACCCAAAGAGGCCCACACCAAGACTCATCATAATTAAAATGCCAAAGATTAAAGACAAAGAGAATCGTATAAGCAGCAAGAGAAAAGCCATTAGTTACCTATAAGGGAGTGCCCATATGACTGTCAGCTGATTTCTCAACAGAAACTTTGCAGGCCAGAAAAAAGTTAAAAAAATATGCAAGAAAATGGTAATAAATACATATCTATCAACAACTAAATCTAAAAATCAAAATAAACAAACAAGAAATCTAAGAAACAAAATAAACTGGTGAATGAAATAGTATCAGAGACATAGAAACATGGAACAGACTGACGAATCACAGAGGGAAAGGGCTGGGAGGTTGGAAGAGATTAACCAAAGATCTTACCTATGGACACAGAAAGTAGGGTGGTGAAGGCCTAGGGCTGGGTGAGAACTAGATAGAGGGAAGCAATGAGGGGCCAAAAAAAGGGAGACATCTATAATAATCTCAACAACAAAAATTTAAATATATATATGTATATATGTACATTAAAAACAGTTTGAAAACAGAAAAAAAGCAAAAGTGTTAAATGTTTTTATCTCAACACCCAGTGGTATTTTTAAATGTTGCATCAAGCTGCATTTTTTAAAAAATATATATTTTATTGATTTTTTACAGAGAGGAAGGGAAGAGGAATAGAGAGTTAGAAACATCGATGAGAGAGAAGCATTGATCAGCTGCCTCCTGCACACCCCCTACTGGGGATGTGCCTGCAACCAAGGTACATGCCCTTGACTGGAATCGAACCTGGGACCCTTCAGTCCACAGACTGACGCTCTATCCACTGAGCCAAACCGTTTAGGGCAAACTGCAATTTTTTTTTAATACTTAACCGAGGATATGTTTTTATTGATTTTAGAAAGAGAGGAAAGGAGAGAGAAAAGAGAGAGACAGAGAGAAATAGAGAGAGAGAGAGACAGAGAGAGAGAGGAAAAAAAACCATTGATGAGAGAATCATTGATCAGCTGCCTCCTGCACACCCCCACAGGATCAAGCCAGCAACTTGGGCATGTACCCTGACCAGTAATTGGTTCATAGGTCAATGCTCAACCACTGAGCCACTCCGGCCAAGCAAAATGTTTTTGTTTTGTTTTTTTGTATATATGATAGAAACAGTAAACATTTGGGAAAATGGTTAGAATTTAAAACTATCAATACCTTCACAATGTATTATTTAGTCAAATTACCGTATTTGCCGGCGTATAAGACGATTTTTTGGCCCTGAAAAATATGCCTCCAAGTGGGGGGTCGTCTTATACGCCAGGTACACTTCAGATAGACTGCCCATAGTGCTTGCCCCGTGCCACAGTGGCCTCCCGATGCCCGCCCACTTCATTCCACATACCGTTCAGGCATCAGCAGCGCTGCTGGGTGTATGCTCGGCTGTTATGCGATTTTACCACACTCGCAAAATCGCACACAGCCGACCATACACCCAGTATGATAGCGCAAAATCGCGAATCGC
>NW_006285939.1:2375192-2377716 GCF_000327345.1 Myotis davidii
ATCTTTCTTCTATCATTGACAGTCCCTCTAGGTTGTGGGCTGCTTGCCTGTGTTCCTGAGAAGCATCTACGGTACCAGTCTATAGAGTGTGTTTTCTTTAGTGAATTACCGGTATGTTTACCGGTAATAAACTTGCACTGTTTTATGTATATGTTTGATTACATACAGCCTTGTGACAGTTTTCCTGCATGTCATAAGCATTTGAATATAAATTAAAATGTTAAAATCAAATCTGATATTGTTTTACCTTTTATTTGGTGTGTGGAAGGTGTGCGGAAGAGGGGGTAGTCTTATACGGCGAGTATATAACAAACTCTGTATTTTGAGTGGAAATGTTAGGGGGTCGTCTTATACGCCCAGTCGTCTTATACGCCGGCAAATACGGTATATAAACATTCTTTTGTCTTCCTTTTTAAAACTATTCCACTGATAAAATAATCATGTCTATACAAAGTCAATTTTCACTTTTGCTTTTCATGTTTTTTAAGTTTCATAAGATAATCAGCCTCATGTCTTTCAACTCAAACATCACAAAAAGGAGAACTTTGCACTCCAGCTCTACCATTTTTAAGCACACAAAGGATACAATGTACAATGAATGTCCCTGTGACTATCACACTGAAGAGGCATAGAGTTCAGGCACTCAAAGAGCAGAAGGACAACCTGACATGCTGTAAATAACATGGACCATGGAGTAAGACCATCTGAGATCAGCCTCAGCTCTGTGACTTCTTGGTTCCTGGACCCTAATCAAGTTCTAGAAACTTTACTTACATTGTCTGCAAAATGGCAAAAACATCACTCAACTCACTTTATTGTAAGCAATAAGTTAAGTAAGTATACAAAAAATGTTGGCCTGAGGCAAATCCATAAATACTATTGGTTCTCTCCATCCTTCTCTATTTCATTGTTAAAGAGATGTTCTCTGAAAACATACCGATTGAAGTTAATGTCTGGGTAGCTGGAATACTCCGATTTCATCTTCGCATTTCGACGTGGAAATGTGCAGAAGAACGCATTAGCTAAAAGACTGGCAATCTGTTCCTGAGACATTGTGATGGAATGATTCATCTTCTGTTTCAGGAGTGGTATTGGCTGATGGAGGAAACAAAAAATACAGACAAGAAATTAAGCATACACTGACTGACTAATACTGCAATAATTAGCTTAGCACTTTCAAAAGCAGAGGCACCAAATGACATTTACTAAATTAAGGTAGGAAAAATTACAGGCCATTCTTGAATTCTTAAATCAACAGTAATACCATTAGAAATATATACTTGTTTGACTGGAGATTTCTAATCAATAATAATGATAGTGAAGAGAACACAAAAGTCATTACTTATTAGTGAAAAACAAGATTGCTTTGGCAAGAAATAAAAACATACTGACCATGTAATAAAAAATTATAACAGAAAAAAACCAAGATGGCGGCATAGATAAACACCGGAGATGGCTGCCCCGCACAACCACTTCAAAAATACAACTAAAAGACGGAAAGGACATCATCCAGAACCACAGGAAGGCTGGCTGAGTGGAAATTCTACAACTAGAAGGGAAGAGAAAAGCATATCGAGACTCAGAGGAGGTGCGGTGTGGAAGTAAAATACAGAGGTAAAGAGGTGCATGCGGAGAGGGCTGGCAGCTGAGGACACGGTTGTCTTTTTCAATCGGGAGGGAGTCTCAAGCTCTGAGCTCCAGTTCCGGACGAGTCTCTGGGGAACCAGACTCATACGGGAGAAACAGGACTGTCTGGCAGCGGTCGGAACTTCAGGGCAGCTTTCTCTCGGAGGTGCTTGCAGCAATTGCCGGGACACTGAGAAGCAGGGCCTCTGAGGGCAGAACTGAGAGCAGCCATAACTGCTCACTCCGCCCTGCTAATCCTCTGGGACACCGCCCAAACCTTGCATGGAGGCTTTTGCATATGAAAGGCCTGGCCCTTTGCAATCTGATAATTACCTAACAAACTGCACTTGGCCCAAGGCTGCAGGGCAACTTGCATTGAGTCACAGCTGGCTCCTGCTGGGTAGCCTCAGGCAAAGGCTAGATTAGCATCTCCTTAGAAATCCAGGAGCCAGTGTGCATGGTGGTCAGAGTAGGACCATCCAGATTGCAGCTCCTCGGATCCATAAAGGACACACTCAGGGGGTAGACTCAGTGACCACCAAAGTCCCATTGTAGCAAGTCTCGTCCCAGAGGGGTGTCTCCAGCACAGAATTTCTCTCACTGCAGACACAGCTGATTCTCACAGTCAATTGGCCTTAAGGTCAATCCCTCCCAATGTTACCTACAACAATCAAGGCTTAACTACAACAAGACTGTGCACAAAGCCCACAAGGGGGTGCACCAAGAGTGTCTACCTCAGGTAATTGGGGAGGCTGAGCCACTGGGCCCAAGGGACACCTACCACAGAGAGCCACTCTATCGACACAGCGAAGCATAAAAAAATGTGGAGACAAAGAAACAGATCACAAATGACAGAAATGGAGGAAAGCAAACGACTGGATATAGAGTTCAAAACCAC
>NW_006285939.1:2378071-2397677 GCF_000327345.1 Myotis davidii
TGAGAAAGGTATCCTTTAAGAAGTTGAAGAAGAAGAAAAAGGTAAAGATACAAACTATGAACAACAAATACACATCTATCAACAAGTAAATCTAAAAATCAAGTGAATAAAAAATCTGATGAACAGAGTAAACTGGGGAATATAATAGAATCAGGGGCATAGAAAGGGAGTGGACTGACTATTCTTAGGGGGGAAAGGGGTGTGGGAGATGTGGGAAGAGACTGGACAAAAATCTTGCACCTATGTATGAGGACATTTGGGGGGAGAGTGAGGGCGGAGGGGGGGGAAACGGGTAGAGGGGAGCTATGGGGGTAAAAAGAGGAACAACTGTAATAATCTGAACAATAAATATTTAATAAAAAAGAAAAATTAAAACAGCCTTTGCTGGTTTCGCTCAGTGGATAGAGCATCGGCCCATGGACTTAAGGGTCCCAGGTCGATTCTGGTTAAGGGCACAGTTGAGAGAATGTACTTCAATTACAGGCTGGATCCCAGCCCTGGTCGGGACATGTGTGGGAAGCAACGAATTGATGTGTCACTCTCACATCAATGTTCCACTCTCTAAAAATTAATGGTCCAGCTTGTGTGGCTCAGCAGTTGAGCCTCGACCCAGGAACCAACAGGTTGCTGGTTCGATTCCCAGTAGTGGACGTGCAGGAGGCAGCCAATTGATGATGTTCCTCTCTCATCAATATTTCTATCTCTCTATCCCTCTCCCTTCCTCTCTCTCTCTAAAAATCAATAAAAACATGTTAAAAAAATAAATGAGTAATAAAAACAAAAACAATGGCAGAATATCCTTGGGTGAGGATTAACAAAAAAATTTTTAAAAAACAATGAAACAGAAAAATGCAATTTTAACTTTAACTATTAATGCAGATGCAAAATTTTGTTCTCATTTATATTAAAGATTGCTGGACAAAGCAATTTTTCTCTTTTAGTCCAAAATAAAATAATCAAAAAAAATAATTCAATAAATAAGTCTTTTCCTTCTAATTCTGAATCACACTTCACATTGGCAATCTTTATAAGACTCAAATCTAATTTTATGATAGCAATTAATAGACTATATGTATACAAACTTCCATATAACTTGTAAGAAGATAGACATTTATCTAATCATTCCAAATCAAGGAAGAAACAGGACATTTTACCTTCAAAATTTTGATGTCTGCAATGCCTTCTAGTTGTACCAAACTCAAATTTATTGACCTTTTAATTCCAGTATAATATACGGGACCTGATTATTGTATCCAATAGGCTTTATTCTATTCTAAATATTTAAACAATGTGTTTAAAGACATAATGGTAAAACCAAAGACCAATTGCCAACATCTCTTTTACGTATCAATTGTTAATTTCAAAATATTCCAGGGATGCTTTTTCTTCTCCTTTCAGTCAGAGCCAGAACTAAGAATCCTGGATGCCTGCATTAACCACAAACCAGTATGCACGGAGAACTATTTATCACGTCTCATAATAAACATCAGAAATGATACTGAGGAAAGGCAGGCAAGACAAAACTGCAATACTATAAGAATTAACTTTACAGAAAATACCTATCATTGCTAGAATAAGAGTTTGCTAGAAAAAGGAAAGGTTAAACTTGTAGCTCAACTATTTCTTTAGAAAAAACACAAAAAATAAACAAGCAAGAGAAACATAAAGAATTTATTTTCACTTCAGTATCCAAAATTCTCTCTCCTTTTAGGCCTTAGCAATCACTATATCTCAGAAAGAGGAAATAGTGCATATTGATCTCCATTTCCCAGCCTATACATTTATTTACAATCCAGCAATAAGTTTAGAAAAGGTAACAATGTGTCAATGGTTTAAAGCAAACTAGTACTTGTTTTTAGTAAAAAATGAGATTTTAACTACCATTTAACAAGTTACTCACAAATACTATTTTAAAAATTAATGGTAATATTTTAGGCTTAACAAACACAACCATTTCTTGTTCTCCTAGTAACCAAACAGTATAATTTTAAATAGAATAGATGGTTTCTGCTCTTTTGGTGAGGAGAAATGCCTGAAAGCTCATTTGGGGAAAACCAGAGGATTTAAATCTTACTGTCAAGCTCTCAGCTAAGTAAGAGACTGATTAACATAAAGATCTTTCCCAAAGTGCAGGTCTAAAATTTGTTTCTTTTAATTTTCTTTTTATAAATATAATGTACCATTTAGATTTGGTCCAGAGAATGTTAATGTGATATAAATAATAAATAACAACATATGCAACTTAACATGTTAACTTTTACCGCAGAGATTTACATTTCAGTAGACAGGGCACAGAATTGAAGTGTTTCCCCATTAACACAGTTATTTTAAATCAGGACAAAAAGTTGGGAACCACAAGTCTGGTTTTGGTCTACCAAGTGATTTGTAATAGCTTATATGTATTTAAATATATATATTCAAAGGCATATAAAAATATGAAAATGATCTCTCCTGAAACATGAGGGGAAGAGAAGTTTAAGTGATTTATGTCTAAAGGCTATATACTGTCAATTATGAACTAAACATTGAATTCAAAAAGCATTTAATTATGTGGAATCTAAAGAACAATATAAAAGAACAAACAAAACAAAACAGACTCATAGATACAGAGAACAGACTGATGGTTGCCAATCGGGAGGAGGTTTGGGGAACTGGGTGAAAAAGGTGAAGGGATTAACAAGTACAACTTGGTAGTTACAAAATAGTCACGGTAATGTAAAGTACAGCATAGGGAATATAGACAATAATACTGTAATAACTATGTATGGGGCCAAGTGGTACTGGAAACATCAGGGGAGGGGGCAACACTTTGTAAAGTATATGACTGTCTAACAGCAATGGTGTACACTAGAAACTAAATCAAAATAATACTGAATGTAATCTGTAATTAAAAAACAAAAAATAGTCCTGGCTGGTATGACTAGTTGGTTAGAGTGCTGGCCAACACACAGAAGGGTCTCAGGTTTGATTCCTGGTCAAGGGCACGTACTTGGATTGCTGCTTCGATCCCCGCCCCAGTTGGGGTCTATGCGGGAGGCAACCAATTAATGTGTCTCTCTCTCATCAATGTTTCTCTCTCTATCTCCTCCCTCCCTCCCTCCCTCCCTTCCACTCTCTCTAAAAATCAATTTTAAAAAATGCCCTTGGGTGAGAATTAACAAAAACAATAAAATTTAAAAATTAAACCAATAAAAAATAAATAAAATAAAACCACATCTAATTAAGCACCATGTTAAACTTGGGGACACCAAGAACATCTCCATGGAAGAACATAAATTACAAACGCATGTGCTAAATATGATTTGCATGCTACAGAGGGATTAGATTTGGTTGGGTGAGGTAGAGAAGGTTTCGCAGGGGAAGTAAAAACTAGAGCGTAGAGGTAGTGAAATTTTACTAGGTAAGGAAAAAAGCAAGGAGGGAAAGAAAAAAGAGTAATCATGAAACATAAGCAAGCAAATACAGCCATACCTTGTTTTACTGAGTTTTGGTTTATTGAACTTTACAGATAACTTGTTTTTTATAAATTGAAGGTTTGTGGAAACCGTGTCCAGCAAGTCTATTGGCACCATTTTTCCAATAGACATATTCATATAATGGTTAGCACTTTTTAGTATTTTATAAATAAGGTATGTACATTATTTTCTTAGACATACTACTATTGCACATTTAATAGACTACAATATAGTATAAACATAACTTTTATATGCACTAGAAATCCAAAAAGTTCATGTGACTCACTTTATTGTAATACTCACTTTATCACGATACTAGAGGCCCTTTAGCAGTCTGGGAGCCCTCGGGGGATGTTCCGACAGATGGCTTACAGATGGTTTTAGCCAATGGAGCGGGCCTAAGCCGTCTGTCAGAAATCCATAGCGCTGCCACGGAGGCAGGAGAGGCTTCTGCTGCTGTGCTTGCCAGCCATCAGCCCAGCTTGTGGCTGAGGAGCCCGCCCCCGTGTGAGAGCGCAATGACCACCAGGGGGCAGATCCTGCATTGAACATCTGCCCCATGGTGGTCAATGCATGTCATAGCAACCGGTTGTTCCACCGTTAGGTTGCTTTGCATATTAACCTTTTATTATACAGGATTTGTTTTATTGAAGTGGTCTATAACCAAACGTAACATCTCCAAGGTATGCCCAAAACTTCCAATATAAACAACCAGATGAGTTTTACAATATATTTATCCTGCCCAATAGAAAAACTTATTTTAGACACAATGCATTAATGAGGTAAAATTAAAGTTACATAAAATTGGAAATATCACAGTGAAATGCTAACAAATACAGCACATTCAATGGATCTCAACTGAAGGTGGCAGCATGGCCCACACGCAACTGGACATATTTGTGTTTTGGGTTGTTGTATTTTGTGTCCCAAGGACTATACTTATAGTTTTTGGGGTACCCCAACAACAGAATGAAATGTGTGCGACCATCCTACACATTCAGAAACTGTTTCACCCCAAATGTCCCCAGGGCCTCTGTGGAGCAACAGTGTTCAGCATCCAGGCAGAAAGGGGACTAGCCCTAGGAGTAAAAGACAAAGGCAAATACAAACCACTGCTGTGGGAAATATGGGGAGAAAATCATGAAGACTAACCAACAACCTCTTGTGAAGGTTTGAAAATATGTTTGCAAATTCTTTGACAAATCCTTCTTTAAAGAAGTAGAGGTTAATTGCCATCTCCTTGAGTGTGGGCTGGATTTAGCAACTAATTTCTACTGAATTGAAAAGTAGCAGAAGTGGTATTAGGTGCTTTTAAAAAAACTAAGTCATAAAAGGCACTAACACTTCCTTGCACTCTCCCTTGAGTAGCTTATTCTGGGGAAGTTAGCAACCATGTTATGGGGACACCCAATCAGCTTATGGATAGTCAGCCCCATAAGGCATTAAATTTTAAAGCAATTTGTTACATAGCAATAAACAATTACTAGTAAAAAACTCCAGACAAAATAGAATATTACCAGATTATTTCTTCTATTTTTAAAAGTTAAGAAAATACCATGGCTCATTTGTTATGCAACATGCCACTTTGGGGTGGGGGAGAAATGAGTGAGGAGTAAGCCATTTGGAAGATAAAATGTTCTAAATCCATTAGTATGTTTTGAAATAATAACTACTGGGTTGTTGTTTTTTTAAGTTAGAGACAATTTAAAGAAAAAGATAAATAGAAGTATGAGTAAGCAAACTTCAACAGTGTAAACTGAAGCTCAGAAATTGAATGCTGCATTTTTAATGTCCTTTTGTAGCATTCTCCTTAGCCTCTAACCTTTTCTAGCAAAAGCATCATACTCTTTGGCAAAAACTATTTCCCATCTTTCTCTTTTGCCTCTTTGACTTTGGCCATTAGAGTTTAATTGTGAGTCACAAGAAAGCTACTAGGAAAGACGTTATTTCCACTAACCTGGGTGCAAATATTTGGCAGACAGAGTGCAATTTTCACCATATCGGGCAAAATGGACTGATATAAATGTTGGGCTTCTGCTTCTTCAAGTACCTGAAAACCAATGACATATGTTATCAGTGATGTTTGTTAAGAACTTAAATAATATACTTGCTTTTCATAGGCTCTCACAATAAGGCACATTATTAGTACCATCAAATGCACAAAGGTGAACTTATAAATTCATTTTCAAAATGTATGTAACTCACCATAATGCCCTCTGAAAACTAATATCCCAAATATCAAATATCTCTCATATCAAAATTCACAATCAAATAAAACACAAATAAAAAAAAAACAGTACATTCTGCCCCTGGTTACATCAATAAGAAAGTGATTGACCATCAAGAACTCTCTCAGAAACCCTCAAGGACCCAACTAGCTTCAATAGTGTAGAATTTAAAACCATCATAAAAGTCACACTCATTATTTCAGAGCATATTATATGTGTCAAATCTAACCTATTAGATAGTAAACAGTGAAGTTTCTGATGACCTTAGAATTTTCCTTTTTCAGGTACCCTTGGGAAATTAAAACCATAATTTCCATATCATAATTTAAAGTACAACAAAGATGACAAGCATGGCCTATTGTTATCTTTTATAATTTGCCATCTCTAATAACTTTTAGAAATTACTTTAGGCCTTTTGACACAATTTCACTCTAAATACCAGGATACTTCTTTAAAAGTTCTGAAGATAACAACACCTTTAATTTGGATATATTGTCAAGATTAAAGTAAATTATTTATCTACTTGAAATGACACTTGAACTAGAAGCCACCTTTATTATCCAGTCTGATCCTGTCATTATTACAAAGAAAACTGAGGGAATGAAGTCACCTGATCATCCTAGATTGTGAAGATCAATTAAGCAACTAGTCAGAACTAGTGTTTTTGCCTGTATTCAACAGCTCTCCCCACTTCCCTGTGGGACCAATGTTTGGGATTGATGAGATCATAAATATCTATGAATTTTCTCAGCTATCAAAATACAGATGTTCACAAATATCTATAGATTTCCTTTGCTATGAGCTGAAATAAAAAAATATCCATTCATCTAGACAGGGTTTGTGTGTAAATAAAAAAAGTAACAAAGATCATTTATATTCACTCTGGTTTTACAAGGAGTTTCTAACATTAAGAAAGACCCTAAAATTTAACCTATGCTTACCCCCTCTTTAAATTAGGATAATGGGAAAACTGAAATTCCAAATGAACAGAAAGATATTTACAATTCAGGGATATTTTATCTAATAAAGGCGAATATGCAAATTGACTGTCATGTTGTAACTGTCAAGATGGCTGCACCCACAGCAGAGGCAGGGATTCCATAACACAAGATGACTGCACCCACAGTGGAGGCTGAGTTCCTGTAATGAGCCTTAACGATCAATCAACAGGGACCTGAGGCTGCATGGCACTGGGCCGGGGCAGGGGACCTGAGGCTGCACCCCCCGCCTGGCAGGGCTTGACAGGGGACCTTATGCTGCGTCCCCTGCCTGGCAGGGCTTGACGGAGACCTCAAGCCATGTCCCCCACCTGGCAGGGCTTAACTGGGGACCTCAGGCTGCGTCCCCCCACCAGCGGAGCTTGATGGGGGACCTCAGGCCGTACCCCCCTGCTCCCAGCGCCGGGTTGGAGGGCCTGAGGCCGCTCCCCCTGCCAGGCCGGGGGACCTGAGGCTGCGCACCCCACCATGCCAGGCTTGATGGGGACCTGAGGCCATGCCCCCTGCCCGCAGGGCTTGACAGGGAACCTCAAGGCGCACCCCCCGCCTGGGGGACCTCAGGCCACACACCCTGCCCCGGGCTGGGGGACCTGAGGCTGTGCCCCCCACCGGGTGGGGCTTGAAGGGGACCTCAGGCCACACCCCCCGCCTGGCAGGGCTTGACGGGGGACCTCAGGCCATACCCCCGCCCCAGCGCCGGGCCAGAGGACCTGAGGCCACGCCCACCAGGCCTGGGAACCTGAGGCTGCACCACCCACCATGCCAGGCTTGATGGGGGAACTGAGGCCATGCCCCTCACCCATAGGGCTTGACGGGACACCTTAAGGTGCGCCACCCGCCTGGGGGACCTCAGGCTGCGCATCCCACCCCGGGCCGGGGACCTAAGGCTGTGCCCCCTGCCTAGCAGGGCTTGACAGGGGACCTCAGGCCATACCCCCGCCCCAGCGCCGGGCCAGAGGACCTGAGGCCACGCCCACCAGGCCTGGGAACCTGAGGCTGCACCACCCACCATGCCAGGCTTGATGGGGGAACTGAGGCCATGCCCCTCACCCATAGGGCTTGACGGGAAACCTTAAGGTGCGCCACCCGCCTGGGGGACCTCAGGCTGCGCATCCCACCCCGGGCCGGGGACCTAAGGCTGTGCCCCCTGCCCAGCAGGGCTTGACAGGGCCCTCCCACCCCAGCGCCGGGCCAGGAGACATGAGGCCATGTCCCCCGCCCGGTGGGGCTTGACGGGGGTGGAGCCGGCCGGGTCTGGATCTAGCCCAGTGGGGGTGGGCTTGCCAGGTCTGGGTCTCACACGATTTTGAGGCACACTTGGGTGGACGGGGACTTGACTTGGGTTCCTGTGGCGCGCCCCAGACTTTGACAGGAGGAAGATTTTTATATACATTTTACTAATTTTCTTTCATCTCCAACACTTCTATTATAGAGAAAGGGCAAATAACAATATTAAAATATTTCCTCTAATTAATTCCCTTTTAATGTGCACGAATTTAGTGCACCAGTCACTAGTATAGATATATCTATTAATCACAGATATACAGAAAACTAAGCAAGTGAACAATACAAGACAATTATTAATTCTGGAGAAAACAAAAAGTTGTAGAAGAGTGGAAATGCAATCATATCTTAAATACAGTGTTTTTACCATCCTACTAAAAAAAGACTATTAATCTAACTACAGTGGGAAAATATAAATAAGCCTTGTGTTATTGGTGATGGGGAAAGTGAATGATAGCTAAATCCTAATCTATAACGGGAAGTTAATAGATGTTAAAAAAAATAGCTTGCCCTGGCTGGTGTTTTCCAATGGTTAGAGCGTTGGCCTGCACACCGAAGGGTTTCAGGTTGGATTCTCAGTCAAGGACATGCAGGTTCAATCCCGGGTCTCCAGTCTGGGCACATGAGGCTCCCCCCATTCCTTCCTGATGTTTCAAGATTCCATCTTTTTTTTTTTTTTTTAGATTCCATCTTTTATCATTTCATTTCTGTTTCAAGAAATTCCTTTAAACATTATTTTAGGAGATTCTAATGATAAATTCCCTTCCTTTCCCTTCATCTGAGAATGTCATGAAGAAAGTTTCACTGGGCACTCTCCAGGGAGCACGCCCATGCGATCCCCTTCTCCCTCTCCTTCCCCCACAGGCACATCTCCCCTAGCCTCTAAGGGGACCCCATGAGACTTGCAACCAGGGGAGCAATGGGCAGCAGCAGCTTGTCCCAGGCTAACCCCCTGAACCTGTTCCAACGCCCTTTTCCTGACTTCCCAGTGAACCAAAGGAGAACAGCCGAGGCTCTCCAGTTGCTTCTCATATGCCCTTCCTTATTTCTCTTTCCTAAGTCTATTTTTTTTCCTGTGGTCAATAAATACTTGTATTTTTCACACTCTGTCTCGATTGAAATCTTTCCCTCAAGAAGACAAGAACTGAGGTCTCCCTGTCTCACCAGTAACATCTCTTTGGTGCTGCGACTCGGATTGCACCAATCAAAGTCTGTAAAGTGGATTTGGAGCTGATGAATGTCTTGTGCTTTCTGGAGGTTGTTTCTTGAAAGCACATATTTCCTAAACTCCAGGGGATCCCACGAAATGTGCAACCAAGAGAGCAATGGGCAATGGCAGCTTGTCTCGGGCTAACCCCCGAACCTGTCTCCAATGCCCTGTTCCTAGTGAGCCAAAGCATCCCAGCCTAGACCCTCCTGTTGCTTCTTCTGTTCCCTTCCTTATTTCACTGTCCTAAGTATATTTTTGCTGCAGTCAATAAATTTTTTACCAAAAAAAAAAAAAAAAGAAGAAGAAGAAGAAAAGAAAAGAAAGTTTCATTGGATATAAAATTCTAGGCTGGCAATTTTTCTCTTTCTGGCCTACATGTATTCTGATGAGAAATCCACTGTCATTTATATTGCTTTTCCCTAAAAGCAATGTCATTTATCTCCGAATGCTTTCATTTCCTTGCCTTTAGTTTTAAGAAGTTTTGAGTATGATGTGTCTTGGCATAGATTGCTTTGTGTTTATACTTTTGGAGTTTGTTAAACTTCTTGAAGCTGCAGGTTTATGTCTTTCATCTAATTTGGGGAAATTTCAGCTATTATTTCTATTTTACAGCTGCTTTTTCTTTGAGGTGTTTTTTTTTCCAGCTCTGCCCTCTTTCTCCTCTCCTTCCAGTATTAAATAACATAAATGTTAGATCTTTTGTTATAGTCCCATGTGTCCCTAAACTGTTCTCTTTTTTTAATCTATTTTCTTTCTGCTATTCAGACTGAGTAATTCTGTTCTTTTTCAAGCTCACTGATTTCTTTCTTCTGTCATCCCATTTCCCATTGCATTTTTCAAAAGTTTCAGTTATTATGTTTTCCAGTTCTAAGATTTCTATTTGGTTCTTCTTTATAACTTCTATTGCTCTGCTGGGATAATTTTTTCATTTGTTTCAAGCAGCTCTATAATTAGTCATTGAAGCCTTTCTGTGATGGCTGCTTCAAAACTTTGTCAAATTATGCTAACACTAGAGGCCCAGTGCATGAAATTCATGCATAGGTAGGGTGCCTATGCCTTGCCAGACATCAGGGCCGATCAGGGACTGCCAGCTGCCAGCTGGGGCCTTCCTTCGTTCCGCGCCACCCTTGGTGGTCAGCACACATCATAGCAAGCAATTGAACTCCTGGTCTCCCAGTTAAACTCCCGAGGGACACTATGCATATTAGCCGTTTATATATATTGATCTGTGTTTTCTCAGGGAGCCGTTTATATATATTGATCTGTGTTTTCTCAGTTGAAATTTTCCTGGTTCTTTGTGATGAGTGATTTTTTTTATTGAAATCTGTACATTTTGGGTATTAGGTTACAAGTTGCTGGATCTTATTTAAATCTTGTTTTAGGAGGACTTCTGTGACAGGGGAAGGAATAGCCACCTCAGTGGCTTACTGCCAGTTGGGAGTAGAAACTCAGGTTCTCTACTCAGCCTTTATTGACTCCTACAGCAAGGAGGAAGAGAGGCATCTCCTTGTTTGTTTGTTAATCCTTACCCAAGGATATTTTTTTCCACTGATTTTTTTTTTCAGAGTGAAAGGAGGGAGGGAGGGAGGGAGAGAAAAAGAGAGAGAGAGGAAGAGAGAGAGAAGAGACATCGATTGGTTGCCTCCTGCCCATGCTCCGACCAGGGCCAGGGCTCAAACCTCCAACCCAGGTATGTGCTCTTGATCAGGAATTGAACTGGCAACCCTTCGGTTCTTGGGCTGATGCTCGTGCCACTTAGCCACACCAGCCCAGGCAGGGGAGAGGCATCTTTATACCACTGGTTAGGGGTGAGAGTTCAGGTTTACCACTAGGCCTCTGCTGATACCACCCTGGTGTTGTATCTTTTCTAGGGCCCCATAGACCCATGCTAGTCAGTCTTCTCTGCATCTTTCAGTGCCCTATGTTTATACCAGTGCATGAAATTCGTGCACTTGGGGAGAGTCCTTCAGCCTGGCCTGTGCCCTCTCGCAGTACAGGAGCCCTTAGCACTGCCACAGAGCGGTGATGGCTTCTGGCTGAGTGGTGCTCCCCCATGGGAGTGCACTGACCACCAGGAGGCAGCTCCTGCGTTAAGCATCTGCCCCCGGTGGTCAGTGCACATCATAGCGACTGGTTGTTTCATTGTCTGGCCGAAATCGGCTATTTGACATCCCCCAAGGGGTCCTGGATTGCAAGAGGGCACAGGCCAGGCTGAGGGACCCCACCGGAGCACGACCGGGGCCGGGCAGGGATGCGGGAGGTTGGCCAGCCGGGGAGGGACTACAGGAGGGCTCCAGAGCATGTCTGGCCCATATCGTTGAGTCCCGATCAGCTGGACACCAGCAGCAAGCTAACCTACTGGTCAGAGCATCTGCCCCCTGATGGTCAGGGCATGTCATAGCGACTGGTCAACCGATCGACTGTCTGCCCCTGGTGGTCAGTACACATCATAGTGAGCAGTTGAGAGCCTTAGCATATCATTAGCATATTATGCTTTGATTGGTTGAACAGCCGACTGAACGACTGGGCACTTAGCATATTCCGCTTTTATTATAGAGGATACTGCCCAGGGTTTTAGCTATATTTTGCAAGATGCATAGGAAAAGGTGTCTATCTAAACATTTTTAACCCAAAGACATTTAACCTTAAAATGTCTAAATATTGGCAGACAACATTTTCTCCTTTGGGCGCCTTTTAAAATTGACATATGAGTAGCTGCTGCCATGCTTTACTGACAGTCACAAGCTTTAAAATATCACTTATTTATCTGATAGAGCATTATTGCACTGGACTTCTTCAAAACTGTCAACACTTCAGACCTATGTCTAATGCTGCTTTGGAAACACTAATAAAATAACATGAAAAACATTATTTCATAACATAACCAACCCATGTTTGAAATGAAATGCACAGTTTAAGAAAACTAGCACGATCTTATCCCTTCTCATATATCATTTTTATCTTTATGCAAATCTAACTTATACAAATTATTATTTAATAGTTATTAATCTATACAATGCAACCAAGATATAAGTAGTAAAAGGTTTTAAAATATAAGTCATTTTAAGTTCAAGAGTAGCAAAAAAACCCTTAAATAATAAACATTTATTTATAATATGTCATATATTGTAATATTACATTGTTTATTTACAATAATGATTATAGTGAAGATAAGCATTTACATTATGGTAAAAGAAAAGCTTCATTAAATTCTCCCATAAGTAAAGCCCTGCTCCCAACTGGATATTCTGTATAGATAATTATATGTAGTAAGTATTACTACATATGTATTTATCTTTTTATTCTAGTATTACAAATTGATTATGTATATGTCTCATTCATAAGTAACACAGTAAGTTTCAAAATTGTAATGCTATTTTTGCCCATCTCTTCCCTTTCGACTATAGATCTGTTTGTTCCTTCAACTGGCCAACAAACAAATATTTAAGTATTTATTATGTGCAAGACACTGTGCCAGGAATAAAGATAGAACCAGAAACAGTAACAAACATGAATCACTGACTCATTAATCTCACAGCAGAAAGCCCTATGCTCTTTTGGTGACCCCTCAATACGTCAGCCCTAACCTTGAAGTATAGTGATTACTACAACCTCTCCATACTGACCGTGGACAGACTATCTTTCTTTCTTCCTTCAGCAGATAGAAACATGGGCAAACTACTAAAAGACTAATGAAATTTGCCAAGTGTCAAAAAATTATAAATTATTGAAATCAGTGTACACACACACACACACACACACACACACAAAGAGAAGTGATTTTTGCTTACTTCTTTTTTCTTAGAATAGTACTTGATCAACTAAAAATAAATCTGTGAACAGTGCTCTACCATTAAAGACACATAATGACTAAGTACAGTGTCTGGCAAACAGAAAGTACTAAATAAAAAAATGACTACTGAACTTGGCATGAATAAGTGAAATCGTAGCTGATAAAATCAGAAAACTAGTATCATTTTACTAAAGAATATTTCCATTGATCTACTTCTTCAAACAGTTCATAGCAAACAGCTTTTAAAAGTGACCAATTACAAATCAATCACTGTAATAAACACCTCAAGTTAATCCATTTTACCTATTGGTCTAACATAGTTAGATCCTAGTAAAGTTTTAAAAGGTTACTACTAATCATCTTCTTCAATGAAAATTCTCTGAAAACATTTATTTAAGAGATCTAAAACATTAAATTTTTAAAAATTGATTTTAGAGAGGGAGGAAGGGAGAGAGACAGAGTAACATCAATGTGAGAGAGACATATACATACCTCGACCTGGGATCAAACCCACAACCTACATAGGTAGGTAGGTGCCCCAACAGAAATCCAACCCGAGAGCTTCCGGTGCACAGGATGACACTCTGACCAACTAAGCCACCTTGGCCAGAGTTAAAACATAAAATTATTAAACAATTTTTCATTATAGCCCTACCTAGTTTGGCTGAGTGGATAGAGGGTCAGCCTGTGAACTGAAGGGTCCAGGTTCGGTTCCAGTCAGGGGCACATGCCCAGGTTGCAGGCTCAATTCCCAGTGGGAGGTGTACAGGAGGCAGCTAATCAGTGACTCTCTCTCATCATTGATGTTTCTATCTCTCTCTCTCCCTTCCTCTCTGAAATCAATAAAAAATATATATTTAAAATAAAAATAAAAAAGTATCCGAGCTGGTGTGACTCAGTAGTTGAGCATTGACCTATGAACCAGGAGGTCACAGTTGGATTTCTGGTCAGGGCATATGCCCAGATTGCAGGTTTGATCCCCGGTGTGGGACATTCAGGAAGCAGCTGATCAATAATTCTCTCTCATCATTGATGCTTCTCTCTCTACAGAGGAAAAAACTCATAATTCTATGATCTTGAAATAGTAAGTAACCACTTAAGTGCTTGTTATTTTTCCTTCTTTTACACATATGAAATCACTTAAAATCATGTTGGTCAAACAATCCTATCTAATAAAGAGGGAATATGCTAATTGACCCTCACATCATAGCAAAGATGGCAGTCTCCATAGCCAATAAGGAGGGAATATGCTAATTGACTGTCCCACCCTCAAAGATGGTGGCGCCCACAGCCAATAAGGAGGGAATATGCTAATTTACTGCCCCGCCATTAAAGATGGCAGTGCCCACAGCCAATAAGCACCCATATGTTCATAGCAGCACAATTCACCATAGCTAAGATCTGGAAACAGCCTAAGTGCCCATCAGTAGATGAATAGATTAGAAAACTGTGGTACATCTACACGATGGAATACTATGCTGCTGTAAAAAAGAAGGAACTCTTACCATTTGAAACGGCATGGATGGAACTGGAGAGCATTATGCTAAGTGAAATAAGCCAGTCAATGAAGGAAAAACACCACAAGATCTCACTTACTCATGGATAATAGAGACCATTATAAACTTTTGAACAATAATAGATACAGAGGCAGAGCTGCCTCGAACAGACTGTCAAACTACAGTGGGAAAGCCAGGGAGGGTTGAGGGGCGGGAGGAGGTGGGGGTAAGAGATCAACCAAAGGACTTGTATGCATGCATGTAAGCATAACCAATGGACATAAGACACTGAGAGGTAGGGGAAGCTGGGGGATTGTTAAGGGCGGAAAAAAAGGAGACATATGTAATACTCTTTGTAATACTTTAAGCAATAAACCAATTAAAAAAATAAAATAAAATAAAATGAGGGAATATGCTAATTGACTGTCCCACCATCAAAGATGGCAGCACCTACAGCCAATAAGGAGGGAATGTGCTAATTGACTACCATGCCCTCAAAGATGGTGGTGCCCACAACCACAAGATGGCGGCGCCCATCCCCCTCAGCCCTGCTGGGACGGTAGGCGCGTGCCAAGGCTGGGCCCACCCCCAGGCGGGCCCAGCCGCTCCGCATGCCTGCCTCCAGAAACCCTAGCCCCCTCAGTCCCCCAGCTGCTCAGGGACGGCCCAAGGTGCAGACAAGTCTCGGATGGTGGCTGTCCAGCTGACGCTTGAGGTGCAAGCAAGACTCGGATGGCAGCTGCCCAGGCACCCAGGGGCAGCCCAATGTGTGCCTGCCTCCTGAGGCCCCCAGTCCCCTCAACCCCCCAGCCGCCCAGGGCTGCTCGAGGCTCAGGTAACCAGAGCCGGCAAAGGCTCAGGTAGCCAGGGACAACCAGGGCCAGCTGAAGCTTGCGCTGCCAGCAGTGGCAGCAGCAGAGGTGTGATGGGGAGTCGCCTTCCCCTGATTGCCTGGTCGCCTCCTACCCCTAAGGGCTCCCAGTCTGTGAGAGGGAGCAGGCTGGGCTGAGGGACCCCCACTCTAGTGCATGAATTTTCATGCACCGGTCCTCTAGTTTAATATATATTTTTCATCTAATATGACAACAAAATAATTTTCTACTTTGCTATATAGTCTTCATAAACATCAATAGAAACAAAATGTTTTTTAAAACAAGTTGTGGATTTTCACTATAGAAAATTAACATAAACAACAATGATCTCTCCCTTTTTCTTCCTTTCTGAAATAAATAAAAATATATACATTTTTAAAATGTGCACTTGAAACCTATATTATCCTATTAACCAATGTCACCCCAATAAATTTAATAAAATTGAAAAATATTTAACATTAAAAAAATCACTCATAAAACCACTATTAAGATATCTACTAATAACAATTTGGGATATATCCTTCCACATTACTATTAAAGTCTGTATTTTGTTTTCATTTATGTAGTGGATATTTCCCATGTAAATAAATATAACTCTATATGACCATTCTTTTTATTTTTTTTAATTTTTCTAAATGACCATTTAAAATATACATATATCTTTACTAGAGGCCTGGTGCACGAGGGGGAATAGGGGTCCCTCAGCCTGGCCTGCGGCCTCGCAGTCCGGGAGCCTTTGGGGGATGTCTGACTGCTGCAGAGGCTGGAGAGCCTCCCACCATCACCACTGCACTCGCCAGCCGTGAGCCCGGCTTCTGGCTGAGCAGCACTCCCCCAGTGAGAGTGCACTGACTACCAGGGGGCAGATCCTGCGTTAAGAATCTGCCCCCTGGTGGTCAGTGCGCAACATAGCCGTTTGGTCAATTTGCATATTGGCCTTTTATTATATAGGGTTGATTTCAGAGAGGAAGGGAGGGGGAAAGAGAGATAGTAACATCAATGATAACAGAGAAACAGTGATCACCTACCTCTTGCACACTCCCTATTGGGGATGGAGCCTGCAACCCAGGTATGTGCCCTTGACCAGAATTGAACCCAGGACCCTTCAGTCCACAAGCCGATGCTCTATCAACAGAGCCAAACCAGCTAGGGCAGCTGTGGGCAAACTACGGCCCGCAGGCTGGATCTGGCCCATTCAGCTGTTCTATCCCGCCTGTGGAGCCAAAAGAGCAGAGGGTTCTCTTGCTCTCCCCTCCGCTCCTTCACCAGCAGCAGTGTTAACATGTATTAGTTCACACAAACACTCCATCATGCTTTTGTTCCGGCCCTCCGGTCCAGTTTAAGAACCCATTGTGGCCCTCGAGTCAAAAAGTTTGCCCACCCCTGAGCTAGGGCTATATCACCATTTTTAACAGCTGGGTATTATTCTATTTGAAAACACAATAATTTATTTCCCAAATTAATTGTCTGCAATTTTCCACTATTATAATTACCATTGCAATGAATATCCTTGCACACATATCTTTGTGCATCTGTTGAGTATCTTTAAAAGTGAAAATGTATCAAAAAGCATAGGCTTTTTATTTTTTTGTCCTACCAAGATACAGGACATTATTATCACCTTAGAAGTTCACTCATGCCCCTTCCCATACAACTCCTGCCCCACACCTGAGAGACTACCATTGTTTTAAATTTTTCTACCATGGATTAGTTATGCCTCTTGTAAAACAACATATATTGTAAACATAGAGCATGTACTGTTTGATGAAAGGTTTCTTCCTCCCTCCCCCACACACAATAGTTTTGAGATGCATCTATGTGGTATGTATTTGTGTCTTTGATCCCTTTTATTCCATTGCAGGAATACACCACAATTTATTTTCTCATTCTCCTGTTGATGAACAACCGGGCTTTTCCCAAGTTTGGCTATTAGGCAAAGTTACTATAAACATTCTTTTATACACACTGGACTTTTCATGTACACATATTTTCATTTCTTTTGGGTAGGTCTAGAAAGAAATGGAATTAATGGGTCTTAGGGTAGGTAAATGTTTAGTTTTTTAAAGAATTGCTAGAGATTTCTCCAATATGGTAGTATCATTTTATACTTCCAAAAACAAAGTGTAATTCTTTATATATTATAAATACAAGTCCTTTGTTATAAAACATTATGCAAATATTTTCTCCCTGTCTTTAAGCTTTGTCTATTTCTTTTCTTAATATCTTTTGATGACAAGTATTTATTAATTTTTTTATGGTTAATGCTTTCTGTATCCTAAGAAATCTTTTGTCTACTTCTAAATGAGAGAGATGCTTTCTTCTAGGAGCTTTTGCATTTAGAGTTATTTTTTATGTATGATGTAAAGGAAGAGTTGAAGTTCATTTTTTTTCATCCATATGGATATCCAGGTTTTTCCAGCACCATTTGTTGTTGTTTTATTCACTTTAACAATAAAAATTTTATTACAAAGTTAAAAAAGTAGTAACAAAATGGTTCAGCAAATCTATATTCAATGTAATCAAAGTAAACAAACACCAAATATAAAAATATATACATCGAGCTCTGGCCAAATAGCTTAGTTGGTTGAAGCATCTCCCGTAGTACATTAAAAGGTTGCGAAATTGATTCCCAGTCAGGGCATATACCTCAGGTTCAATAAATGATCAGGCACTTAAAGGAGGCAACTGATAAATGTTTCTCTCTCTCTCGTTTCAATCTCTATATCCCTCTCCCTTCCTCTCTCTCTAAAATCAATAAAAACATATTTTTAAAGCATAAATGTTTCTCTCTCTCTCTCTCTCTCTCTCTCTCTCTCAAATCAATAAACATCCTCAGGTGAGGCTAAAAAAACATATAGATAGATAGATATGCAAGAAAAAGTACATTTTTGGGTCCCAATATTTTTTACTACATTACCTTTATCCAAAGGAATTATTTAATGAATAAGAAGATATTGTGTATTAGATGTACAGAAATGTACCTTTAAAATTTGTTTTAAAGTCTACAGGAAGTATTTTGTTGTTGTTTTGCCAATCCTTTATGTCTTTGAACTCACAATCTACTTAAATAAAAACCGTGGGTGGTGTTCATCACGACCATCAGAATCACGACCAAGCGGAAGGAAGTCAGTCCTGCAAGGGTTGTCTTGGCAACGGCTGCGCCCTCCCCCGAGCTGTTTCCTGAAGCTGTTTCCAGTGAGGGCGGGGTTTGAGGCAGGAACCTGCCCTCAGAGTGTGGACACACTGAATCCTGGGTCGTTTTGCCAAGGGCTGCACCCTCCCTAGCTGTTTCCCATGTGGCCTGAGGGAAGAACCTACCCTAAGAGCACCAGGAGCACCCAGCAACAGTTAGTCCTGGGATGCTAAGGTGGAGGCCACGGCGTGGTAGGACTCTGGGTCTGGCCCAACAGGGGATATGGCCGACCTTCAAACCAGACCCTAACAGTAGAAAGGAGGGAGCCCCATTCCTCACAGAATCCACTGTTGAATAGCTTGTTGTCAGTGGCCTGCCAGCCAGGAACCCCATTCTCCTGCACCCGGGACCCTGACAGGAGGGAGGAGGGAGCCCCTTTCCTCACAGAATCGACAGGTGGCCAGTTTGCTAACTAATTCCCTTTTTTAAAATATATTTTATTTTTTACAGAGAGGAAGGGAGAGGGATAGAGAGTTAGAAACATCGATGAGAGAGAAACATTGATCAGCTGCCTCCTGCACTCTCCCCACTGGGTATGTGCCTGCAACCAAGGTACATGCCCTTGACTGGAATCGAACCCGGGACCCTTGAGTACACAGGCCGATTCTCTATTCACTGAGCCAAACCGGTTAGGGCAATCAATTCCCTTTTAATGTGCACGAATTTCGTGCACCGGGCTGCTAGTCACTAATAATGTTAATAACAGTCCCAAGGTGGACAGGGGATGTAATATTTATGAAATTAAGAAGCTACCAAGAGGTAGCTACATGAAATCTGTAGAGAATTCTAAGGAATTTCTTGGAGTTCTTAACAAAACACACAAACACAAAACAAGTGTTAAGGAAAAGAGAAAAAAGTGGACATAACAAAATAGACATCAATAAATTTGCTGAAGAACAACATGAAACCAAGATAAAATTAAACTTAAAAAATTTTTGAATAATTATATTGCTGAAAACTCCTAGGGTTAATACTGGATAAAACTTTAAGTGACAGTACAAATAACTGTAACTTTGGAACTGTAATTTTAGAAATCTGTTTTCCAAGAACATGAAAGTAACCTCGGTTAGGTTCCCT
>NW_006285939.1:2397706-2398545 GCF_000327345.1 Myotis davidii
CAGCCATTTCTTATATTCCTTGGACTGCATACATGCTAGAGAAAGACTAATGGGCCACAGCCAAAGTGATTAAACTTCAACTTGGGTTATAAAGCATTGACTTGATGGGCTTTTCTTGCTCAAAACTGACATAACAGCTTAAGCTCAAAAACCAAAGCTCCCAGTGGGAAGTGTGTTCAATTTGCTGGGCCTTGAGGTCATCTCTGATCAAATTAGCATTAACCAGTCATGAAGGAAGGGACTCTCCTCAAGATCTGATCTCCTACAGCCACATCTAGAGGAGGTCTCACGGGTAAACAATTCATATTCCTTGGAAAAAGAGAACAGGCATTGGTTGTGTCCAATGAAAGTAAACATTGACCAGGACACTTTTTTGAAATTTCGGGGTCCAGCATCATTTGTTGAAAGGTGTTTCTTTCTCCCACTGGATTGTTTTGGCACCTTGATACAACCAAAGTATCCTTTGATGGATGACTGATTAGAGAAGATGTGGCATACACACACACACACACACACACACACACACACACACGGCTAAAATTTACACACACACACACACACACACACACACACACATACAGAGTAATGGAATACTACTCAGCCATAGGAAAAGATAAAATACTGCCATTTTGTGACAACATGGATGGAACTTGAGAATACGATACTAAGCAAAATAAGTCAGACAGAAAATGTTAAGAACTATATGTGGGACATAAAACTAAAAGCAAAAATGAACACACTGTGGTAAAAAAGAAGGAATTCTTACCATTTGCAACAGCATGGATGGAACTAGAGATCATTACGCTAAGTGAAATAAACCAGTCACAGAAAGATAAATG
>NW_006285939.1:2398771-2406649 GCF_000327345.1 Myotis davidii
AGGAGGGAAGGGGGGAGAGAAGAGAGAGGGGGGAGGGAGGGAGAGAGGGAGAGAGAGAGAGAGAGACAGAGAGAGAGAGAGAGAGAAACATTCATATGAGAGAGACTCATTGATTTGTTGCCTCTCGCACATGCCCCAAACAGGGCAGGGAGCAAACCCGAAACCAAGGTACATGCCCTTGACCAGGAATTGAACCCACAGCCCTTTGGTATAGAGACTGACGCTCTAACCACTGAGCACACCAACCATGGCAAAACCTATATAAATCTTATTAACTAATGTCACCACAACAAATTTAATTTTTTAAAAATAAAATGATTGTGTAATCGTGGGTCTATTTCTGGGGTTTCTAAGATTAATTTGATTCGTATGCCCCTACCAAACTATATTTGTTTCCTTGGGCTGCTATAACTAAGTACCACAAATAGGTGGCTTAAAACAACAAAAAATTATTTTCTCACAGGTTTGAAGGCTGGAAGTCTGAAATCAAGGTGTTGGCAGAATCATGCTCACTCTGAAGGCTTTAAAGAAGAACCTTTCCTTGCCTCTTCCTAGCTGTGGTGACTACCAGAATCCTTGGGGTTCCTTGGCTTTTAGAAGCTTTCAACAAATAGTAGCTAATATGATGATGATGATGATGATGATGTATATTTTATCCTCTGCCCTGTTTAACATTTTACTACAGTAAAGCCACTAATTATACATCAAAACTTAGTTCACATCTCCCTGTGAAGCCTTCCCTGATTTTTCTAAATTCTCTTTCCTCCTTCCACTTACTATGGTTTTATTATAATTATTTATATGTTTTTCTACTCTAATCTATGAAACACCGCAAAAGTAGGGATTGTGTCTTATGCATCTTGCATCTCAGTACCAAGCAGAGTAATACTATTATGGGCTGAGTAAAGAGTTAATAAAAATAAAAAACATTACATTTTATCTGGAAAGTATGCCTGGCAAAGTAAAAAGCGTAAGGAAGGATATGTGGAGAAACAGAAACTTGAAGAGGTAAAGCAATCTCCCACATTCAACCTAGTGGCACACACTGGGGCCAGTTGCCAGGGCTTTTCTTCCCATGTTCACCAGGAAGGGCATTCTAGAAAACAGAGCACTGGCCAGGACACCCGAAGACTAGTCAGAGGCCTGGGTCTGCATTAACTCGTATTAACAGAAAAATCCCTGACTTCTTCATTTCTTCATCCACAAAGATAATTCTAACTCCGTTTAACATACAGAGTTATGAAGGCTCAGCTATTACTGTGTTTTATAAATTCTAAAGCTCCATATACAAATGCAGAGTATTATTATCTAATGGGCCAGTAATTGACCACCTATCTGGAGCCTCCTCCTTCTTTCATCACCCCCACATCAATTAACTACCAAGTCCCACCGATTGACCCAGCAGGGTCTTACATATTCATTACCTCTTTTTAATCATTACTAAACTACCCTGACTCAGCTCCTCATCCAATTGCACCAAGATTAACTTCATAATCGAACTGCTGCCCTGCTGCTAGCCCACCTTCCGTTTCTGCCAGGACACCCTGGTGTGTCCCAGCTCCACTTGAAAGCTTTCAATGGCCTTTCATTGTATTTTCAATACAGTACAAACTCAGAGAACTAATAATCAAGCTATCTGGCTCTCTAGATGCTTGTCTGGTCGTACTAAGCGCGCATGCGCACACACACAACTTCTGTGCGTTTTACATACTAGGCAACTTAGCAATTTACTCTTTTCTAGCACCTGTGGTTCCAAAGATAAAATTTGCATCACACCAGGAATATTTTCCTACTCAGCTCTAAAACTTACCTAACCTTTTAATGTTTTGCTCAAAAATAAGTTTCTTCAAAGTCTATCTAAAATGACTTACCAGCTAGAAGGTAACTCTCCCTCTTGTAATTTATCTGTACTTCTTTACACAGACACTTAAGACTTCCTGCTTTATGATGTAGTTATTTATTTATGGATGTGCCTTCTAGTGCTTACTAGAAGTTCCTTTGAGACAAGATTTATGTACACCTAGAACAGTGATGTTCACAGGCAATATTCATAATAAGAATAAAATTAACTGACACTTTCTATCACATTTAGGTAATTTTATAAAGCTCCTTTCTTGTCCTCCTCCCTACTGCCTATCAGAATCTTCACTTCTTAGGATAAATACTAGAGTTGTTTGTTTTTAAAGAAAGGTAAATTAAACTGCATATGGATTGAGCTTTCTATAATATACCTTAAACTTAATGGAGCTATGTCTAGAGCTTCCAAAGTCCAACAAACAGGTTCATATTTTTGAAATTAAAAAGGAATAAGCCAGATTATTCAGATCTTCCAGATTCACCTGTTCTTCAGGCATGTTTTTAGGCTACAAAAATTAAATAGAGGAAACAAACAATTATAGTACTAAATTATGTAAGGGTAAAGTATCAACTGGAGAAGATGAATGTTTCCAGCATTTATCTGTTCACGACTGACACTTTGAAGAGAATGTGACAGCTTACAAGACAACAAACTTACTCATTCCCTGCAATTTCTGAAAATTCATGCCAGTCTGACAGGCCAACCACAGAGTGATCTCTCATGTGTATCAGCCATGACAATTACGATTGCAATAAAAATATTCTCCAAATTTTAAGAGTCCAAATGGTTTTAAGGAAATAGCTAGCCTAATATTTTCATATTTAAGAAGACATATTTCACAAATTATTGAACTAATTTGTGGACCTAAATAAAATTGTCCAAAAAGTTTATCTTATGGAATAAGAAATGGTCCAAATGAATATGGTAAGAGGTCAAGGTGACATGAAAGGCTAAGTTCTAACAAGGGTCAGCAGTGGTGACACAAGAAAAAGGACTGCTGAGAAGCCAGCCGGCCTCTCCATCCTCTTTTGGTGAGTTCGATTTTTGCCTTCACATAGCTATTGAGTTGCCCTATGAATTTCAAAGTCCTATGATTCAAATCTGGGAAGCAATGATAAAAATCAAAGTTCATTATAAGCATCTGAAATAATTTTAAAGAAAATACAAAAGAGCCTTTAAAGTATTTGTCCGGTAACTTACACTGGAAATAATCTTTATCACTATATTAATTTCATAGTTATTTAATCTGGAATAAATCAGGTTCCTATAGACATGTCCCCATCACTGGTTCCCAGCAGAAGGAGAAAAAAAGAGCGCTGTGATGGAATCTCCTTTTATTCTTAATTTCCTATCCCATAGCCAAGCTCTATTAGCCAGTACAGGAAAAAGCAAGGAGGAATGAAGTGAGAAAGTTCTCCAGCTAATCCTCACCACAATTCCATATCCAATCCCTCCCAATCACTGTTGTTTCTCATGATATAACTCCACGTTAGTTTCTCACTTTACTCAGAAAACAAGCTATCAGTGGCTTAACATGTAAAGGCTTTTGTAGATAGATGTAAAAATTTTACCATCATGTACTCCTGAAACCAAATAATTAACAACTAATCTGAGAACACAAGCAATTTAGAAAGAATATCTTCCTCCAATTCTTGAAACAAAATATGCATCTAATAAAAATCAACCACACTGTTTCCTACACAAATTTCATTAGATTATACAGAATGCTGTAAGTTTATGAAACATGAAGGCAGCTCTTCTCTAAACAGTATTCACTGATAATCACTCTCTTTTTCATGCTAATAATAAAATTCACAGAGCATTCTTACCTTGGAAAGGACAAAACGTAATAATACACCCTCATTATCTGCTGTCTCCAAAGAAGAAATTATTTCTCAATACTGTTATGGTAAATGATCATCTTTAGGAAATAATCCCACACTAGCACAAGATGCTTTGACAAGTCTTTCTCATCTTTCATTTCTATTACTGTGACTCATGGCCATATCCATCAATCATTTTAGCAAACACCACCAAATCACAATGCTATTACATACAAGCCAACAGATATTTTCAAAACCATACAGGCACACTATTATTCATCTTTTATAGACAGACAATCAAACTCAACATGACAAGATTTCAGAGATAAAGATAATGGTAAGGTAACTTTTCTAGTCCTAGAAGTAAAATAGACTTAATTTGTCCAAAAAAATATAAGAGTGAGCAACAACTTTAATCTTTTATTATAGTTTAGACTTTTAAATTTAATAAGGATATTTTTGAACTATAAAAATACTTTTAAATTACTTATTTTTACTTTTAAGTGATTTTAAAGATAATTCAATGATAGCTTCTTCACATTTATATAATTAGGAAAATAATTTGCATACAAATCAAGTAATATGCACACATATATATTACAGTGCTTAATTCTTAATTTAATTCTTAAATGATCCTGTATAAATGAATAATCAATATTATTCATTCTTCACTCTTATTAAAGGTGAAACATAATTTTCCCAAAAGGTTGAGGGCACCCCCTGGTGGCAGATTCTTTGGAGAAAAAAATACAAATGGATCAGTAATTAAGAGAAATGCTATTACAATGAAAATATCTTTTGTTAAAATTGACCAAGTTCTGCTCAACCACTCAATGATTTTAGGTAATATCCAACCTAGAAAAATTCAAAATGTGACCAAAGAATATTGATAAGTCTTGGAAGTTCCCCATGAAGAGATCTACATGCAGCAGTTTCCAGGTAGCAAGAGCAGCAATGTCAGAAACAGAAAGAATCTCAGAGATGACCTAGCCCAGTGCACTGTCCAATATGGTAACCACCAGCCAACTGTGTTGATTGAGCATCTGAATGTCGCTAGTGTGACTAAGCAACTGAATTTCAATTTTTATTTTACTTTATTTCAATTTAAATAGCCATATATGGCTATTTGCTACTGTTTGGACAACGCAGATTTAGTACTCCATTCTGTTAGCTGAGAGAATGGCACCAGGTATTACACCAGTGGTGTCAGACCAGGCCTCAGTACTTGAGTTCTGGCTAGGAAAGAATTCAGAGCCAAGATTCAAACTATAAGAGAAAGTTTATTTAGAAAATCACAGAAATCTAAGTGAGTGGTAGAAGAAATGGGCTCAGGAAATAAGTTACAGAGGCAAAAGAAGGGCCCTTGAAGTTTAGGAAAGAGAAAGCAAGGAAAATGTGCTGGGTGGCAGGGTGGGATGGGGTGGGGGGTGAGGGTGGTGAAGGGCATGCTCCCAGGAGGGAGAGCTCTGTTAAGGGCTTTTAAGGGCAGGGATTTTAGGGGAGATCCCAGGGGAGGATCTCAACAGAATATTCATCAGGATTCCAGGTGACTGGTCGGTGGCAGGGAGTCATTGGTCAATGCAACTGGTCCTAAGGTCAGCCATGGCATTCCTTGTCTGGTTTTGCTGCTTTTCTGGGCCTGGAGCTGAAACACAACTAAGGTCTAGCCCTGGTGACCTCCTATACCTGGTCCAAGGTCCTTACTCTGCTCATGTCTGTCTAACTGCCTATCACACATTGAGGCATGCACAGGTACTACTGTGAGCACACAGAGTTTTTAGTAGAGGCTAAAAGGACAGAAAAGGGGTCTAGAAGACAAAGATTGAGCTGAATCTGAAAGTATGAATTAAGAGCAAGCAAACAGCATGCCAAAGAACCACAAGAAATTCAGAGTCATTAGAATATCAGATTTGGAGCAGGAAATTGGCAAGAAATGATGCTAGAGAAGTGGGCAGAGGCAAAGCCATGGAATACCATAAATATCATCTAATAGAGCTGAAAATAGATAAGGTATCATAGAAGGTTTAAACAAATAAGCTTCAAACAGACTGATGAATCTCACAGGGAAGGCAGGTGGGAAGAGATTAACCAAAGAACTTATATGCATATATGCATAACCCATGGACACAGACAATAGTGTGGTGAAGGCCTGGGCAGGAGGAGGGAGTGGGTTAGAAGGGGTCAATGGGGAAAAGAGGGGCACATCTGTATAACTTTCAACAACAAAGATAAATTTTTAAAAATAAAATAGAGTGCACACACACGGGCACACATACACACACACAGAGAGACATATGCTTCAGATAGCTCACTGAGGGTGAGCAGCATAAAGGATGGATTTGAAGGGAGCAACATTGAGCACGGGGGTCAGTTGGGCAACTGTTGCAATATACCATCTGAGTCATGATGACGGCATGAATTGGACAAGTGTAATAGAAACGCAGGTGAGGCTTGAGAAGTGTTTAGGAAGTAAAATTATCCTGTCTTTATATAAGAAGCAGACAGAAAGAAAGAGCTGAAGATGAAAGATTTGAATGTGTACAGCAGTGACTGGTAAAGAGATGGACAAAGGAAAAGTCAATAGCAGCAGTGACAGCTAAGCTGATACTAAAGGACAAGCAAGCGTTAACCTTTCTTTCTGGGGAAAGAGGGATGAGGTCAGAAAACATACAGTAAAATCTATATCCTAAAGTATAATTCTGTTTTGGACATGCTGAGTTTGAGGAATGGAATAAAACTGGCTTTTCCTTTGAGATACAAGGAAAGAGATGAAAAATAATGAAAACCTAAAATGAAGAAACTGAAAGAATTTACCTCAAATCTCTCAATGTGGTGTGAAATAGGAGCAATTGATAGTAAAGTTTGAGCAAAGATTAGAAAAGAATGAAAAGGTTCAGAACCATAGAAGAAATAGATAAATAAAAGATGACAAAAAGAACCAAAGGCCAAGTTAAAAATCCAATAACATGAACTCTCAGTAAGGCTATCAATAAAATGTATGCCTTATTTCCTTTCCTCCCTCCCTTCCTCTTTTAATAAGTATAATCTACTTTGTAAGAGCAAAGGAAGCAAGTAGCTGGATGCTATCAGAGCTGGAAACTAGTAGATACCAAAGGTCAACGAGGATCTAGATGAAAAAGTAGAGTACGCATACCAGGTTGGGCAGTTAGAAAGGCAGAGGGGAACCAATAACTGTTTTTCCAAGGTGTGTTCCATGAAATACTAGCTACAAGGGAGATGTTACACAGAAAGGGGTTCTGCTTATAAATAAGTTCAGGAAAAATGTTTAGTTAATCAAAACTAAGGTTTCTTTATTATAAGACTCCTCAGAATTATTTTCAGTAGGAGGATATAATCTACACTAATAATAGATAGATTATGTAAATTGGCCATACCTCTGCAAGACCCCACAGCCAATCAGGAGGGAATATGCAAATTAGCAGGACAGAGATCGCAGCGGCCACGGAGCCAGCCGGAGCGGTCAGGAGGCTTGGGTCGCCCCTGGCAATGGAGGAAGCCAAGCCTGCCACCCGCCCAGCCAGCCTCCGAAGGAGAGGCCTGTGCGCTCCAGCCACAGAGCAGGCTGGAGCGAGCAGGAGGCTTGGGTCGCCGGGCCGGCCACTGAGGGAGGAGCCTGCAAACGGCCCTCAGCTTCTCACCCAGGCTGGCCAGGCACCCAGGGGGGACCCCCACACTGAAGGGGGCGTGGCCAGCCTGAAAACGGCCCTCAGCCCCTTACCCAGGCTGGACACGCCCCCATGGGGTGAGGGTCCCCACTGGGGGGTGTGGCCAGCCTGCAAACAGCCATCAGCCCCTCACCCAGACTGGAAATACCCCCCCAGCGGGGACCAACACCCCATGGGGGCGTGGCTGATCTGCAAACTGCCTCAGCTCCTCACCCAGTATGGCCAATCACCAGTGGGGACCCCCACCCCAATGGGGGTATGGCTGGCCTGCAAACCACCACAGGCTTCCTCGCCCAGGCCACCACGCCCCCCAAAGCAACTGATCTGGGACACCCTTCAGGGCAAACCAGCCGGCCCCAACCCGTGCACCAGGCCTCTATCCTATCTAATAATAGACAAACATGGTAATTAACCGTACCTCCGATATGCTTTCCATTGGCTAATCAGGGTGATATGCAAATTAACTGCCAACCAAGATGGCGGCCGGCAGCCAGGCAGCTGAAGCGAACAG
>NW_006285939.1:2407167-2410893 GCF_000327345.1 Myotis davidii
CGCTAGCAAGTGGACATCCCCCGAGGGCAGCAGGTGGTCATCCCCTGTAGGGTCCCAGACTGCGAGAGGGCACAGGCCGGGCTGAAGGACCTTCCACTCTCTCTGCCAAGTGCACAAATTTTTGTGCACCGGGCCTCTAGTTTATACTAATAAAAGGGTAATATGCTAATTAGATTGGGAGACCTTCCAGGAGACCTTCGGACGTTCTTCTGGACAGAGCCATGTTGGTGGGGTCGAGGTAGAGGTGGTTAGGTGCCAAGAGGGGAGGGCAGTTGTGGGTGATCAGGCTGGTGGGGGGGGCGCGTTGGTGGTGATCAAGCAGGCCAGGGGGGCAGTTGGGGGTGAGCATGCCAGCAGGCAGAGTGGTTAGGGGCAATCAGGAAGGCAAGCAGGTGAGTGGTTAGGAGCCAGAAGTCCCAGATTGTCAGAGGGATGTTGGGGGTGAGCAGGCTGGCGGGAAGGGCAGGTGGGGGTGAGCAGGCTGGCAGTGGGGACAGTTGGGGGCTAGCGGGCCAGCAGAGGGGGCAGTTGGGGGCAAGCAGGCCAGCAGGCAGAGTGGTTAGGGGCAATCACGCAGGCAGGCAGGTGAGTGGTTAGGAGCCAGAAATCCCAATTGTGAGAGGGATCCCAGATTGGAGAGGGTGCAGGCCAGGCTAAGGGACACACCCTTCCCCGGGGCCTGAATTTCATGCACCGGGCCACGAGTACACAACATAATAACCTAAGCATTCAACCCTTTATTTACAAAGTATTTGAGCAGCACAATCTGGGAAACAGTGGCCCAAAAGAAAAGGGATAGAAGCAGTAGCCTTAAAAAACAGAGTGGGAAAAGAATGAGAAAGTAGAAAACTAGGAGGCTAGGGTAGGAAATTCAGAACTCATAATCTTAGAGAAGGAATTGGCCCAGTGAATAAGCAAGTATGATTTGTGACCATACGCTGTCATACAGGTTAATACAGTAGAGGGCCTCACATACAGATTTGAATCATATTAGCACACGGGTCATTAATATGAATACCAACCAAAGTTCCCCAAGTTGATGTCACATGCAAGTTACTTAAACTCTCTAAGCCTTGGTATTTAGCTCATTTGTAAAATGGAAATATTAACAGTGTCTACCTAATGGGATAGTTGTGAGAATTAAATGATCAAACACACTGTATTTAGCACATAGTAAACCTCCAGTAACAAGCATCACCACAGTCTCTACCACAGATAATCAAATAGGATGTTTCAGCACACTTAAATACCTAATGAGTAGAAGAAGTCTGGAAGGAAATAGAACTAAGCCCTTAATGAATAAGAGTTTGCAAGTGAATTGAAGCCGAAATGGTCTGCAACTTAAGCAGCGGGCCAGGAAGAAGGAAAAGTTTGTAAAGGGAGTCAGAAGTCAACTCTGGGGAAAGAACCCGTTTAAGGCTGCTTAATCCAGTGAACTATGGCAGTAAGTACTTTTAACATTCCACTCCCAATGAAAGCGCCCTTGTGCTGCAGCCTGAATGATTGTGTCCCCTGCAACATTCATATGTTGAAACCTAATCCCTAATGGGAGGCTATTAGGAGGTGGGTCCTTTGGGAGGTGATTAGGTCATGAGCATGGAGTCCTCATGATCGAGACTTTTAGTGCCCTTCTAAAAGAGACCAGAGACTGAATCTGCCAAGACCTTGATCTTGGACTTTGCCATCCTCCAGAACTATAAGAAATAAATATCTGTTGTTTATTTATCACGCAGTCTATCGTATTCTGTTACAGCAGCTTGAAGGGATTAACACATTTTGTGTATCTTTGAGCTGGGCTTCCCAGGGCTGAGACAGATTAGACCAACAGCATCACTTGGGAGTTCATTTACAAATATTCCATATTTCACTATGCTGGAAATGGTTCTCGTTGCAGCAAATGTCTTTTTATAGCACTTTTCATGTGTTAAAGAGCATCTGAGACAACAAGGTACTATGCCACTTAGCTTATTAAAAACTTCTTCAGCCCAGCCAGCATGGCTCAGTGGCTGAGCGTTGACTTATGAACCAGGAAGTTACGGTTTGATTCCCTATCAGGGCACATGCCTGGGCTCCATTCCCAGTGGGGGGAGGGGCGGGATGCAAGAGGCAGCCAATCAATGATTCTCTCTCATCATTGATGTTTCTATTTCTCTCTCCCTCTCCCTTCTTCTCTGAAATCAATAAAAATATATTTAAACACACACACACACACACACAAATAACTTCTTCAGCCCTAACCGGTCTGGCTCAGTGGATAGAGCGTCAGCCTGAGGACTCAAGGGTCCCAGGTTCGATGACAGTCAAGGGCATGTACCTTGGTTGTGGGCACATCCCCATTAGAGGGTGTGCAGAAGGCAGCTGATTGATGTTTCTCTCTCATTGATGTTTCTAACTCTCTATTCCCTCTCCCTTCCTCTCTGTAAAAAATCAATAATATATATATTTTTAAAAAAATAACTTCTTCAACAAAGAAGTTATGTAAAGAATAATTGCTCACACAGCTTAGAGTCTGACTACCTTGTGCAGTTAATTAATCATTATCATGGCTAGGAAATTTCATGACTAGTACCAACAATAAAGTATGGAGAAGACTTTTGGCTCAGTCCTCAGTAGATTCAGCTTTTATGACATTGATGGTGTACTCTTTGCATCAAGAGGACAATAATGAAAGTTCAGTCTTGTCCTTACCAGCTTGGCTTAGTGGATAGAGTGTCCGCCTGCGGACTGAACGGTGTCAGGTTTGATTCCGATCAAGGGCATGTACCTTGGTTGCAAGCACATCCCCAGTAGGGGGTGTGCAGGAGGCAGCTGATCGATGTCTCTCTCTCATCAATGTTTCTAACTCTCTATCCCTCTCCCTTCCTCTCCATAAAAAAATTAATAAAATATATTAAAAAAAAAGAAGAAGAACGTTCAGTCTTGAGAAACCAAGATGGCGGCATAGGTAAACACCGGAAATTGCTGCCTTGCACAACCACTTCAAAAATACAACTAAAAGACAAAACATACATCATCCAGAACCACAGGAAGGCTGGCTGAGTGGAAATTCTACAACTAGAAGGAAAGAGAAAAAGCACACTGAGACTCAGAGGAGGTGCGGAAGTAAAGTGCAGAGGTACAGAGGCTTGAGGGCGTGCGAAAAGGGGCTGGCAACGGAGGATGCCGGTGTCTTTTGAAATCAAGAGGGAGGCACAAGCTCCCAATGGCCCTGACTCCAATTCCAGGCGAGTCTCTGGGGACCCAGACTCATACGGGGAGAAGCTGGACTGTCTGGCAGCGGGCAGAACTTAGAACTCGAGGGCGGCTTTCCCTCAGAGGTGCTTGCAGCGATTACCAGGACACTGAGATGCAGGACCTCTTCGGGCAAGACTGGGGATCAGCCATAGCTGGTCGCTCCGCTCTGTTGATTCCCTGAGACCCCGCCCCACCCAAGCTGTGTGCAGAGGCTTTTGCATATGAATGGGTTGGCCCTTTGAGATCTAAAATTACCTAACAAACTGCAGCTGGATCACAGAGACCCAGAACATCCAAAAGAAGGCCCAAGGCCCCACAGCAGCTTGCACTGCTTCACAGCTGGGCCTCATCTGGGCACCTCCAAAACCCAAACAAGGAAGAGGACCCTGCAGATCTCTCCATAGCTCCTGCTGGGTAGCCTCAGGCAGAGGCTAAATTAGCACCTCCTTAGAGATCCAAGACCCTGTGTACCCAGCAGTCAGAGAGGGACCA
>NW_006285939.1:2412857-2415712 GCF_000327345.1 Myotis davidii
CAGCAAAGTGAAGGCCAGGAAAAGAGCTTCACAGATAAGAAAAAGCTAAAGGAGTTCATCACCACCAAATCAGTATTATATGAAATGCTAAAAGGTATTCTTTAAGAAGAGGAAGAAGAAGAAAAAGGTAAAGATACAAATTATGAACAGCAAATACACATCTATCAACAAGTGAATCTGAAAATCAAGTGAATAATCTGATGAACAGAATGAACTGGTGATTATAATAGAATCAGGGGCATAGAAAGGGAGTGGACTGACTATTCTTGGGGGGGAAAGGGGTGTGGAGGATGTGGGAAGAGACTGGACAAAAATCGTACACCTATGGACGAGGACAGTGGGTGGGTAAGGGCAGAGGGTTGGGTGGGAACTGGGTGGAGGGGAGCTACGGGGGGGGCGGGGAAGAGGAACAACTGTAATAATCTGAACAATAAAGATTTATTTAAAAAAAGAATGTTCAGTCTTTAAGAGCACGTTTACTGTATTGTTTATATAGGCTACATACTAAAACAGTATATAAATTTGAAAGACAGATTTATATTGTTTTTATTTCCTCTTATTATTTTTATTTTGTACTGTTAAATGAGATCTTACAAATAGATGAAAGCATTAGAGCTTTCCCAAAAGGAATACAGAATTTATTTTTAATGAGTAGGAGCATAAGAAGAATAAATGTAAATTAATGTAGCAGGAATTATAAATCAAAGTATCATGTCAAATTGGGAAGAAAAAAAAAGACCACCTCAGTTGACAGAGATAAAAATCATGGGAAAGATTAAACATGAAATTACTATCACCCCTCTAAAAGAACAGACTTCTGGATAATCAATGACACAGCAGTATTTTAAAGTAATGACTTCATAACTATCTGAATCAAATGAATAAGGCTGGAGTTAAAGAACATTAATGTATCACCTTAATTTCATTATTAAAATACTAGAGGCCTGGTGCACGAAAATCGTGCACCGGGGTGGAGGAGGGGGAGGCGGGGGCGTCCCTCAGCCCAGCCTGCACCCTCTCGCAGTCCAGGAGCCCTCGGGGGATGTCCAACTGATACTCCCTGCAGGGAGTGGGCCTAAGCCAGCAGTCGGACATCCTTAGAGCTGCTGTGGAGGCAAGAGAGGCTCCTGCCACTGCTGCTGTGCTCGCCAGCCATGAGCCTGGCCTCTGGCTCAGCGGCACTCCCCCTGTGGGAGCGTACTGACCACCACAGGGCAGCTCCTGCGTTGAGCATCTGCCCCCTAGTGGTCAGAGCTCATCACAGCGGAAGGGTCGTTCTGCTGTTCAGTCGATTTGCATATTACCTTTTTATTATACAGGATAGGAGGAATTATACTGAGTGGATTTCCACTTTGGGGTATTTGTAATTTCTATCCTCCTTATCCTCCAATACATAAATACAACTCAGACAGTGTTTCACAAACAAAAAATAACAACTCTACTTTCATCAATGACCTAGTGCATAAAGAAGTCAACTAACATTGGTCCTCCATAATAAGTTAGCAAGTTTATCAAGCAGGTGCCTACTTCCAATTGGAGCAATTAGTCCTATGGGATGTGCACTATTTACAATAAATCATGAACATGAGACCCTCAACACAAGCTCCAATTTGAAAACATACATTAACCAAACCGGGTGAGTGGGGCATCCACATATCTCATATGAATCTATCATTTAACATTTTAGTGACCCTGATGCATTCTCTTTTGGCTCCTATAGTTCTCATCAATTAAGTTAAGTCAAGCTGTAAAGCAATGCAGACCTTACGATTCCAGAGACTGTGAGTCACCAATGGAAAGAGTCCCAAACGTTTAAATTTCCACTGACCTCCAAACCAGAGGTTCAAAATCTAGAGAGATAAAGACATTAGCTGTAGCCTTATGAAATATTCAAGGCTGCTGGGCTGCTTTCATTTTATTAGGAATTTGCTACAAGCTCCTTACGACAAATTTAACAAGGATACTTTAAATCTTTTAAGCTTTGAAGAAAGATCCAGCAAACAGATTAGCTATGAAGAAATTCAATTTGGAACTGGAAGCTAAGGAGTAATGTGTTTATATACATTTAGTATTGTATTACCAAAGAAAACAAAAGGCTATTATGGAAGATCACAATCTTTACTGGTTATTAGTTAAAGAAATATGTTCTGATTTCAAACAATGGTTACAATAACTTCTTACCTTACATCAGCTTTTGCCAAACTCTTCTAAAAAACACTAATGATTCATGAAATGTTTACAGAAATTCGGGGGGGGGGGGGGTTTGAGAGAGGGGGGAGTATGTGAGAGAGAGAAGGAAAACAGAAATAATCCTCTGATAATTTTGTTTTAAAATTTTTAATACACAAAAAACTATACTTGATACAGTTATTGGATAAGCTGCCCATAAAAGTATGCCTCTCTCCAAAGGCCAGAAAGTCCACAGACACCACTTATGTATTTAAATACTGATGGTCAAGTGTGCATAAACATACAATTAGAGTGTTTTACACTATTTAATGACATGATTTATGCTAGAATTTTTGCCTAGTAATTTCAACATATTATGTTTTAACTTTTATCACATAATAAAGATATGAGTCATGAAGGGCGTACGGGAGGAGGAGTCTGGCCGCTGGGCTCCAGGATCCCTCCGCGCCCGCCGGTGATTTTGGTTATAATTTTGTACATTTGAGTTTCAACAATTATTTGCATGCGTTGGTTGATAAGGTACATTTTATTTTTTTAAGAACATGCATCTGCCAATTAATTGCAGAACAAATATTCGTGTCCACAAATATATCAGAAATGAGCTGATAACAAACTAAGGAGACAAATATGGCGAGCATTAGAGAAATAAAAGAGATATTTAAAAT
>NW_006285939.1:2416077-2423606 GCF_000327345.1 Myotis davidii
CGGAATCGAACCTGGGACCTTTCAGTCCGCAGGCCGACGCTCTATCCACTGAGCCAAACCGGTCTCGGCGACAGTATCTTCTTTATATTTGTCTCTATTATCAGATTTTTCAAAAATGAGTTAATGTTGCTTTCATAATTTTAAAAAAAGGCTATTTTCATTTTTGAAAATTAACTTCAGCCAGAAGAGAAATTTTTTTTGAAGTCATATTTAATGATAGAAAAAACCTAAATACCATATATTGTTTTATTTAAAAAATTTTGTTAATGGCTTTACTAGCTTCATGCATTCCACTTCAATAAAAAGTTTACTAAAACTTGAAAATTTTGCTATAGCTGGTTTTGCTCAGTGGATACAGCATCAGCCTGCAGACTGAAGGGTCCCAGGTTCAATTCCGGTCAAGGGCACAGGCCCGGGTTGCAGTCTCGATTTCCCAGTAGGGGGTGTGCAGGAGGCAGCCGATCAATGATTCTCTTTCATCACTGATGTTTCTATCTCTCTCTCCCTCTTCCTTCCTCTCTGAAATCAATAAATATATATTTTTTAAAAAGAACCAGCAGCTCTTCCTTAAAAAAAAAAAAAAAAAACTTGAAAATTTATTCTAGCCATTACTTTATATGTGTGAAATTATTTTTGGAGGGGAATCTAATACAAGCTTATATTTGTTTTTTTCTGAGTTTTTACTGATGTTCTGTCAATAATGATAATTTTTTTTAATTTCTCATGAGTTTAAAAATGTTATTTTAGTTAAAAACACATATACATTACACACCTCAATTCTGGAGACAATAAATTCTGATGTAACTGTTTTTAAAATTCAAAACTTCACATGAACTCTGAAGGAAAAGATGACGTAAGTATAATTTGCTGTACTTAGTTTGAATCCTTCAAAACTCAGTATGACCTGCATTTACCTTTTAAAATTTACTAGTACATAAGCAAGAATGTAAGTTCATTACAGATAGATTTATACACCCTCGTTTATAGGGGGGAAAAAAACTACACAACCTTTCTTGTTAAGTCATAGGACAACATATACTAAGTATTTTAGTAAAATACTGCACAATTTGTAAGTTGCAATAAAGAATATTGTTGCTGCGAAGCTGGGCGAGTGCAGCTGCAGCTAATTTGTAGCAGGTCGAGGTTCCAGTCCCCCCTCATCTTTGGCGGTGAGAGCCGGCCCCAGACCAACTTTGGGCATGTGAAGTTTGTCTTCAACGGCTGTAGTGGTGCAGCGACCTGATTTCTAAGTGCAGGCCTGTATCTCCCAGGAGGCCCCAGAGCCAGTGCACCTGGTAGACAGCGTCAAACCACATCATAACATCACCCAACCACCTCCACAGAGGCACAATCAAGGGGGCAGACTCAGTGGGTACCACAACCCTAATGAAGTAAGCCCTGCTCTGTGGGGAGGACCCCTGCACAAAGGATCATCCACAGTGGTCAGTGGTGGCAGCCTGTCCTTGCAGCAGATTGGCCCGGGAGTTAAATCCCTCCCATTGATGTGCCAAGAGCAATCAAGGCTCAACTACAACAGGAGGATCTACACAGCCCATAGGAGGAGTGGTTGCACAACTGGAGTGCCCAGCTTGGGTAATCAGGGAGGCTGAGCCACTGGACTCTACAGGACACCTACCATAATAGGTCACTCTACCAAGCACGGGAGACATACCAGCTCTACCTAATACACAGAAACAAACACAGGGAGTCTGCCAAAATGAGGAGACAAAGAAACACATCCAAAATGAAAGAACAGAACGAAACTAGAAAAAGAACCAAAGCAGAGATAGCAATCTGTCAGATGCAGAGTTCAAAACACTGTTATAAGGATGCTCAAGGAACTTAGTGAGAACCTCAACATCATAAAAAAGAACCAGTCAGAAATGAAGGATGCACTAACTGAAATAAAGAATAATTTACAGGGAACCACCAGAAGGGTAGGTAAGACCAATAATCAAATCAATGATTTGAAATACAAGGAAGCAAAAAACGCCTAATCAGAAGAGCAAAAAGAAAAAAGAACTGTTTAGGGCGGGGGGAAAAAATGGACACATATGTAATGCCCTTTGTAATACTTTAAGCAACTAAAAAAAGAAAAGAAAAAAGAATCCAAAAAATGAGGATACTATAAGGAGCTTCTGGTACTACGTCAAGCATAGCAACATTTGCATCATGGGGATGCCAGAAGAAGAGAGAGCAAGAAATTAAAAATTTATTTGAAAAAGTAATGACAGAAAAATTCCCTAACTTGGTGAAAGAAACAGACATACAAGACTAGGAAGTGAGGAGAGTCCCAAGCAAGATGAACCCAAAGAGGCCCACACCATGACACATTATAATTAAAATGCGGAAGGTTAAAGTCAAATAGAGAATCTTAAAAGCAGCAAGAGAAAAGTACTTAGTTACCTACAAAGGAGCTCCCATAAGACTACCAGCTGATTTCTCAACAAGAACTTTGCAGGCCAGAAAGGAGTGGCAACAAATATTCAAAGTGATAAAAAGCATGGACCTACACCTAAGATTACTCTACTCTGCAAAGCTATCATTTAGAATAGAAGGACATGAAGTTGCCCAAACATGAAAAAGCCAAAGGAGTTCATCACTCCCAAGCCAGTATTATATGAAATGTTAAAGGATCTTCTTTAAGAAGATAAAAAATATGAACAAAAGAGGCAATAAATATGTATCTGTCAACAAATGAATCTTTAAAAACAAAGCAGCAGAACAGAAACAGACTCATAGATGGAAAGAACATTTTGATGGTTGGCAGACGGGAGGGGGGTTGGGAGGAATGGGTGGAAAAGGTGAAGGAATTAAGAACTACAAATTGGTTGTTAAGAATAGCCATGGAGATCTCAAGTACAGCATAGAGAATATAGTCAATAATATTGTAATAACTACGCTTGGTGTTAGATTGGTGCAGGATTTATTGGGGTGACCACTTAGTAAGTTATATAATGTCTAATCACTGGGGTGTATACCTGAAACTAATATAATATTGCATGGCAACTGTAATTGAAAACTTTAAATGATTTAAATAAAAAAATTTAAGTAAAAAAAATATTGTTTATATATAACTTGAGGTATAGATGTCATGCTCTATGTACAAAAAAAACTTCATGGCTTCCAAAGAAGAATATATTAATAGCCTCACAATGGCAGCAAAACTTTCTACTTTAAACTATAAATGTTTCCATGTTTTATTTTTAAATGCCCTCTCATTCCTGTACTCCCAAATCTCACTCTGCACTTGTGTCAACCACAAAATGTAATTTTTAAAAAATGTCTTAAAATTGATTTCAGAGGGAGAAAACGAGAGAAACATCAATGATGACAGAGAATCATTAATCGGCTGCCTCCTGCATGGCCCACACTGGGGATCAAGCCCACAACCCAGCACATGCCCTGACCAGGAATTGAACCATGCCCTCTTGGTTCATAGGTTGATGCTCAACCATTGAGTCACACCAACTGGGCACACAGATGTAATTTAAAAACGAAACAAACAACAACAAAGAAACCCTCACTGTTATTTATGGCAGCCTTATAGATAAATCAACAGAAATTAGGAAATAAGAGGCCTATTCATTCCGAGCTTTTCTATTCCAGACATAAAACTAAACATGGAAAGAAAGAAAAATAATACAGTCATTAAAAATGTTATTTCCTTTGACCACTAACACTTTGCTGTAAAATCTTGCCATACAAATAAATTTTAGCATTTAAGGATCTCTACATTGAACAAATTAATATTTACATTTATTGTGAACTATATATTCAAAAAGTACATAAAATCCACATGTATGAACTAATGAATAATTATAAAGCAAACATCTATTTTTAAGCTACCATCCAAGTCCAGCAATAAAAGCCAAGATCAGAGAAACAGAGGTCATCTCTCTTAAACATACTCCCACACCCATCTTTAATCACTGTGGCTTCAATGTGCTCTATAAATTTCAGAAGTTCATTCACCGAAAATAAAAATAGTGCCACAGATGTTGTAAGGTGGAAGTATTTAAAATACCCATAAAATACATTAATAGAAAACATTTTCTAATATATAGAACATTTTGTTAAACTTTCCTGTGGAAAATGCCAGCAATAAGTGTATCGATCTATTTAGAATTCAAATTATTGAAGTGTTTGAATTTAATTTTGTGGAACACCACACAGGAGAGCCATAAAACACAGATTATTTGTTCCTAGCACTTCCAACAGCTGGCAGTAAAAACCAATGTCAGCACTCAAGATGGGGAAAAAACACTAAATAATGGCCATCTCGACTCAGTAGCACCTAAATATTTAACTATAAATTACAAAATAACACACTGATCTTTGTGATCTTCGCTGGGCTCTGACAACATAATAAAAGCTTAGGCAATACTCCTCAGTTCCATCCCAAATAAGAATGCTCACATAGCAGGATTATCAGGATTCTGATCTCTGACTTCTTGTACTAGATACTAGTGTATAGGTAATAACTGTAACATGGAATCACACTAAATGTTTATATTAATGCTTCTTATTTTAGGTAGTTCGAGTTACAAAACCTATTACTCACAGAATTAGCCAAAGCAAGGTTTTAGGGGATAAATATTAACAGCTCCAAAAATAAACTTAACTGTAAAATATTTAAATTGATGTCTAATTTAACTTCCTTTTTATTTCTTTAGCAAAGCAAGCCACTCAGAGTTCAATGTGACTTTTCCAAATACTGTTAATAAACAACATTTAAAACCCCTTTTGAAAAAGTACTCTGACTCCAAAATGTGGACATAGATAATGCAAAACAAATATGATTCATTTATAACTTAAAATCTAGCCAAATAAATTGTTTCCCTTGCACTAAAAATATTTCCTTCCTCTCCTTCCAACATATATGTCTAATACTTACTTCTCATTAACCACAGCTGCCTGGGCAATGTTATTCCTGTGGGCCATGAGATAGTAAGCTCTATATAATACCTTTGGTGATTTGATGGAAGGAAAAACAAACAACTGTATTACACACTCAAGGTCTTCTGTTACGGACACTGACGATGATAGAATTAAAAAGTTACAGGGAAGAAAATCCTTGAATTTCTAGGTATTCTTTCACAAATAGATTTCCTTAAATCTCTAACACTGGAATGGCTGAGCAAATGATATAACAATTTGATGGAATATTATGCAACCATTAAGAAAAAAAATAAAACTATGTAATATAGATTTTATAAAATATTTAAAAATACTTAAAAAAATAAAAAATAAAAAAATACTTTTACATCTGGGTGTAACTATGAAATATTATATATCTGAGCAAAACATAAATAAAGTTAATAACAAGTGAGTAAATTACATTGTGGGGACTCCTCCAACTGTCCATATGTTTATAAAATAAATAGAAATTAGACGGTCAAAAATGCAATGACTCCACTCTCTGAAAACTATAAAACTATCATCAGCACCTTAGTAGTCACCTCATATTTATGACCTACACGAAACATACCAAACTTGCCATGTATTACCCTTCAGGAATGCTTCTGTGCAAGGTCACCAGACAAGGGGGAAACAAGGACCTGTCTGTCTGAATAGTCTGATTGAAAAAGTGGGGGGTATCTCAGAGCAAGGTAACAGAAGTATTTTAACCAATGGCATGTTGTACTGCCATTATATGATATCAAATTTAACATTCCTTCATACCAAAATTAATAACTGTCAAATTTAATCCCAGAAAATTACAAAATGCAAATAGAACACCTATATTTTATAATTTAAGTGGAAGATTATATCAGTTTGGTCAACTTTTCATTGCATCAAAAATTACATCTCTTTAAGAGAGATACCCAGAGTCAAGGAAATTCTGATACAGGCATAGCTTCTATTACTTACTTTAGGCCTGCCTGTAAACATCACATGGGTCAAAAGTTCAATTAGGTGCCTTGAAATCACCAGTCCTATCTCAAGATGCAGAGTTACCATAATTTGGATTCTATGTATATGATAGTTAAAATTGCTCTTCACAATGAACTTTTTGCATAAATGAACTAACTGACCCTAAAATTCATATGGAAATGCAAAAGATCCCAAGTTACCACTATAAACTAGAAAAAGAACAAAGTTAGAGGATTCACACTTCCCAATTTAAAACTTACTATAAAGCACCTGGCCAGCGTGGCTCAGTGGTTGAGCATCGACCTATGAACCAGGAGGTCACAGTTTGATTCCCGGTCAGGGCACATGCCCAGGTTTCGGGCTTGATCCCCAGGAGAGGGGATGCAGGAGGTAGCTGATCAATGATTCTCTCTCATCATTGATGTTTCTGTCTCTCTCTCCTTCTCCCTTTTTCTCTGAAATCAATAAAATATATTTTTTTAAAAACTTACTATAAAGCTATAGTAATTAAGACTTTGCAGTAGTGATACCATTGTAATAATCTGGTTATTATTTTAAAAAAAGGAGAAAGGGAAGACTAGATAATATAGGCATGCCATTTATACAGCTTTGCTAATTTAACACTCTCCAAGTATTTTCGTAAGAAGATATACAAATGGCCAATCAGCACAGATTGATGGGGGAAGGTACTGGACAAAGGTAGTATAGACTCATGCCCAGTAAGGGTTTGAGTGACCTGGGAAGGTGCCTACCTGTCTGCCAGTCACACCTGGGAATAAATTAGTGGCCAAAATAGGCATGGCCACTGCAAGGGTGTGACACCTGAATATTTAAACTCCTGGACAAAGGAACACGCTCTCTGAACTCCTGCCTCTCCTGCTTGCCTGTGCTCCTCTTGCAGCGGGCATGCTCCACTGCATACTCCCAGTGCTCATACTGAAGTGTAACCCAAATAATGGACTGGTGGACTTTAATTAACCTGAATGCTGAACTAGACCTGGTTGCAACATGCAACGGAAGCTCTGGACACTGGCCTTGCTTTTGGCTCGAGGGCTGCACCTTTTTCAGGACTGGCTTAAGGGGCATGGGACTTAGCAACCCAAGAAATATGACTGCATGCAAATAAAGCCTTTTACCACACCTCATTCTCCCATGGGGGCCTCTTAAAGTGCTCATTTCAGTGGTAGCCCAAGAGCCACCCCACTCCTCTAGCAAAGGAGAAATGTTATTCCCCATTAACAGTAGTGACATAAACATAGACACACAGATCACTGGACCTAAAACTGAGAGGCCAGATATAAACCCTTATGTTTATGGTCAATTTAAAAAGGTGCCAAGGCAATCAATAGAGATAGAATAGTCTTTTCAATAAATGGTGGGACAATCAGTGATCCACATGCAAAATAATGAAATCGAACCTCTGCCTCACACCATACATGAAAATGAACACAAAATGACTATTCACATGAAAAACAATAAAACTGGGTCTCCAATTTACCTCAATGTGGGGTTGGGAGAAGAACAGATAAACGAAAGAACTTATATACTTACTAGTGGCCTGGTGCACAAAATTCCCTACTCCCTCTCCAATCAAGGACCCCCTTGGGCGATGTCCAACTCACATTCTGGGACCACTGGCTCCTAACCGCTCA
>NW_006285939.1:2423772-2425836 GCF_000327345.1 Myotis davidii
CCCCCCCAACTGCCCTCCCCTGCTGGCCTAATCACCCCTAACTGCCCCTGCCTCAGCCCCCACCACCATGGCTTTGTCAAGAAGGAAGTTGGATATCCAGAATATAGCCAGTTGACCCGGTCTAATTAGCATATTACCCTTTTATTAGTATAGATAGATTATATAGGATAGAATTGCTTAAATGTGGGGAAAAGACTTTTTCATCAGGAGGAGAGGCTCTTGGCAGATAAAAATACATAATCCCTATATCTGGACAGATAGCCAGCCATATACTGCTGAAACGGTCATTAAAAAACTGAACTGCTTTTTCACACCTTACACCAAACAGCTGTTACCCTTAAAACCTCTCCTCAGCCCCCATCTTAGGTTCTGCCTTCGCAGTTCACCCAGATTAGGTTCTAATTGGTCGGCTTCTATGTCAGTCAGCGTCAAAAGCTTCGCCTCCTAGGCAGCCATTGGCTCCTCACAGTTCACCCAGATTTGGTTCTGAATGGTCAGTTTCTATGCCAGTCATCGACTCGGGGCCTATCTCCGGGCCTGATCAGAGAGGCAGGGCTGATCAGCAGCCCCCGCGGCTGCTGGTGAGGTCCAGAGAGAAAGAGAGGCGCGGCTGCTACTAAAGCCAGAGAGAGAGAGAGAGAGAGAGGGAGAGAGAGAGAGAGAGAGAGAGAGAGGCAAGGGCTGATCAACAGCTGCACAAAGGCTGCGAATCAGGCCTTGCTTCTGTCTCCAGGTCGCTCTCCGGGCCTGATCCACAGCCCCCTCGGCAGTCAGTGCTGGGTCAAGGCACCTAAAGTGGCAGCAGTCAGTGCTGGGTTGCCACGGTGACCCAGCACTGACTGCAGGACTGACTTCCCATGTTCAGTCATCCGTTCGGTCGTTTTGAACATTACAGACCCTGGCTCTTTATATACAGACTAGAGGCCCGGTGCACAAAATTTCTGCACGGGTTGGGTCCCTAGGCCTGGCTGGCGATCAGGTTCACTGCCTCCCCGCCTCTCCCCTGCTCCTTCCCTCGCCACCAATTGGGTCCTGCCAGCCAGAGGGAGGGGCTGTGGGAGGTTTCGATTGCCAATTTGGAACATGCAGGAGGTAGCCAATCAATGATTCTCTATCATCACTGATGTTTCTATCTTTATTTCCCTCTCCGAAATCAATCAAATATATATTTTTAAAATGTGAGGTTTTTAGAGGGAGAAAGGTAGGGCAAGGGAGCTATTAAAAAAAAAAAGGCAGGGAAGCATTTGAGATCTTGCTCACATTTCAAATAGGGTAACATAAGGTGATCCTCAGGGGGTGACAGGTGAGGAGTGGCAGTGGGTAGAGCAGGGCACTGAGTGCTGAGGAACGGGCTGTAATGACTGGGAATGTCTGTAACAGTGACACTGAGCATGTGTTGGGACCATCACTGGGATCATTCATCCCCAAGAGGTTTTGATTCCGGATGGGAGGAGAAACAGATCAGTGGGGCTTTCTTGGCCTAAAAGGCGATGCAGATGGCAGGGGTGGGTTGCCTTGCTTCCCTACAAATGTAAACAGTGTAACTGAACATGGACATCAGTCATGCAGCCATATCAATGCCCAGCCAGCCCTGGTGGCTGTGTCCTGCCATTCTCTAGCTGTGCTGCAGCACTATTAGCTGAGGAGGCCGAAGCCAAACCCCCAAGTGCACATCTACGCTAATAAAAGAGAAACATGGTAATTGGCGTACGACCGCTACCCTTCCCATTGGCTAATCAGCGAGATATGCAAATTAACTGACAGCCAAGATGGTGGCTGGCAGCCAGGCAGCTTGAAACTAACATGAGGCTTGCCTGCTTCAGTGACAGAGGACTCCAACGTACTATGTAACAAATACCGCCGGACTTCAGCCAGCAGGATCGCAACATTGTATGCAAAGGCCAGAAACCTACTTTCAGCAGCGAAGGCCTAAGAGCTGGAACCAAGCCTCAAGCTAAAGCTGGCCCAGAATAAAAAAAAATAAAAAAAAAAAAAAAATGGAGTGGTTGGGGGCTTCCGTCACCCGCCAGCCTGAAAACAGCCCTCAGCCCCACACCCACACTG
>NW_006285939.1:2428281-2437248 GCF_000327345.1 Myotis davidii
GCCCCTGATCGGCCCTGCTCTGTGGGTGATAGAGGGCGGTGCCCCAACCCCCCAATCGGCCCTATCCTGAGCGTGACTGAGGGTGGCATCACAACCTCCCAATCTGCCCTGCTCTGTGCATGACAGGGGGCGGTGCCCCAACTCCCTAATCGGTCCTGCTCTGAGCCCGACCAGGGGCTGCACCTAGGGATTGGGCCTGCCCTCTGCCACCCGGGAGCAGGCCTAAGCCAGCAGGTCATTATCTCCCGAGGGGTCCCAGGCTGCTAGAGGGCACAGGCCGGGCTGAGGGACCCTCCCTTCCCCCGCAAGTGCACAAATTTTTGTGCACTGGGCCTCTAGTAGTATATAAAAGTGCGGGCAGGAAGTCAGAAGCCAGAAGCTGGAGCTGACGTGGCACGGCCCAGAAGTGCTGCATCTGCCAGGGAGCGGAACAGGTAGCAGCTGTCTGCACGACTGGCTTTGGAGTCGGAGGGGTTGCACTTCCTGCACATCAACGCTGAGTCGCCGTGAGCCATGCGACCAAGGGGCAGCAGGGTGGGGAGCCCCGTCATGGTCAGGGTGTGGTCCTTAGCAGTGCACCAGCTAGGCCAGGCAGGGCCTGGGGAGGCTCTTTCCTCCTGGAGCCACTCTAGCCAGGGTGGCGGCATCTGGCCGCTTTTTTTTCCCAGATTTTTTTTTTATTGGAAAGCAAGCTCTGAGTTTGCGGTTCCTGGGAACCCTGGGCCATAGTGTGTACCTCTAGGCCTCGCTGTGCCCCCATCCCTCTCCTCCTGCATTGAGTGTCAGCCCAGCCTCCACCCTCTTGCAATCCAGGACCACTTGGGGGATGTAGCAGTGCACCAAGAGGCAGGCGGCCAGGGAGGATCCCGAACAGGGGCCAGGTGTCTCATGGCTCATGCTCATCCAGGCAGTTGCACCTGCTACCGCTGCTTGGTAGTGCTGCCGCGGATCACCAGCCATGAGCCCAGCTTCTGGTTGAGCGGTGCTCCCCCTGTGCCTGGTGCAGGGATTCGTGCACTGGTGGGGGGCATGACCTGCAGGGATCGGCCCAATGTGGGAGCACTGCTCATCTCGGTCAGCCAAATGACACTCCCACTGTGGGAGTGCACTGACCACCAGGGGGCAGCTCCTGCATTGAGCATCTGCCCCCTGGTGGTCAGTGCGCATCATAGTGACAGGTCAACTGGTCATTCTGGTCATGCCGCCATTTGGTCACTAGGCTTTTATAATACAGACTAGAGGCCCGGTACGCGAAATTCGTCCACAGGTGGGGTCCCTAGGCCTGACCAGTGATCAGGGCTGATAAGGTTACCTGCCTCCCCGCCTCCTCCTTCCCTCACCGCCCACATCTGCCACCACCCACTTCCGGTTCCCTGTCCTGGCCCCCTGCTGGCTGGGCAGAGGGGCCAACCGCCACCACGGTGGGCGGGTGGGCAGTGGGCTAATCAGGGCCTGCCAGATGGGGGGAGGGAGAGACTGGCTTTGGAGCCGGAGGGGTTGCACTTGGCACCCCCAGGAAAGGGGCTGTGTCTGCTGCCACCCACCCTCAGTTCCCTGTCCCAGCCTCGGGGCCTAACCCTGATCAGGAGATCGGGGCCTGCCGGCCAGGGGGAGAGACCAGGAGGTTGGCCTGCAGGCCCCATCAGCGACTGGGGCCTGCAGGCTGGGGGCAGCTCCTGTGTTGAGCATCTGCCCCGATGATCAGTGCACGTCATAGCAACCGGTCGTTCTGTCATAACCGTCACTTAGGTTTTTATACTAGTATATATAAACATGCATAGTCCATGGGCATGAGCAATAGGGTAGTGAAGAACTGGGGGAAGGGGTCGGTTAGGGGCTGGGAGCAAAGGGATAAAGGGGAGAATGGAAGTTATCTGTAATATAATCAACAGTAAAAAAATGTATTTAAAAAGAAAAATTAACTCAAAATGGGCCATGGACCTAAGTGTAAGACCTAAAACCATAAAATTCTGAGAAGAAAACATAGAAGTAAATCTTTGCAATCTTGGATTAGGTTCTTAGGTATAACACCAAAAACAGAAACAAAAGAAAAACTAGATAAATTAGGCTTCATCAACATTAAAAACTTTTGTGCTTCAAAGGCCACCACCAAGAAAATGAAAAGATAACCCACAAAATGGGAAGAAATATCTGAAAATCACATATATAAGAAACTATAAACATAGCATCCAGAACATATAAATCAATAATAAAAGACACATAAATTTGTTAAAAGGACAAAGTATTTGAATGGATAGTTCTTGTAAGAAGATACACAAACGGCCAATAAGCACATGAAAAGTGCTCATCATTTGGCATTTGAAATGCAATTCAAATCACAATGAGATACTATTTCATACCAACTAGGATGGCTAAAATAAAAAGGACACATTAAAAAATGATGGGGTGAGAAACTGGAACCATTGTGCATTGCTGACAGGACTGTAAAATGATGCATCCACTTCGGAAAACAGTTTGGCAGGTTATTAAAATGTTAAACAAAATTACTGCATAACTCGGTAATTCCTAAGTACATATACCCAAGAGAACTGAAAACATGGAAACAACCCAAATGTCCATTAACTGATAAGAGGAAACAACATGAGTATATTCACCAAATGGAATATTACTAAGCAATAAAAAGGAATAAAGGAGAACCAAGATGGCAGTGTAGGTAAACACTGGTACATGCCGCCTCCCACAACCACATCAAAATTACAACTACAATACAGGACCAACCAACATTCAGAAAGGCCCGAAAGCTGGCTGAATGGAAGTCCTACAACTAGAGAAGTAAAGAAGAAAGAACATTGAGACAGGTAGGAGGGCAGAGGCATGGAACAGGCTGGTCTGACAACCATGTATGGAGGTTTTTTAATCAGGAGGGATATTTTGGCTACAGAGGCCTCCCATGAGGAGCAAGGAATCCCAGCCCCAGATCAGATCCCAGCCCAAGGTTCCAAAGCTGGGAAGAGAAGACCTCATAACTTTGGGCTGTAAAAACCAGTGGGGACTGTGACACAGAGGCCACAGAAGACCCAGGCAGTCTGTAATAAAGGGCCAGCATACGAGCTAACATGGACTTGATCCCTCTGAGTTCCAAGACTGGGGCAGCGGTTTGGGTGGATCCAGGGACATACAGGGAGGAACTGGATTGTTCAGTATCGGAGCAAGAACTTGGGGTGGCTTTCTGCCAGACAGGGGTCTCACATGAGTCACTGTTTCTATGCTGAGAACTTCCCTATTACAGAGCTGACTGGCAGCCATATCTGAGTTTCCATCAGCATGGTTCACACTGTTTGCTCTACCCTGGTGATTGTCTGAGACCCCAAACCACCCAATTTGCAGCCCCACCCAAGCTGTTTTCCATATGAATGACCTCTCCTGGCTTAGGCTTCAGACTTTCCTAAAATCTCTCAAACAAGCAGCAGCTGGTGTCAACGTGCCCCTTACCTATCAATAAGAGGCCCAAGACCCGCCACTTGGAGCAGCCTGCCTTGACTCCAAGCTTGACCTCTGCTGGGCACTTCTAAGCCCAACACAAGTAGCAGCCATCTGCAGATCTCTCTGTAGCTGCTGCCAGGTGGTCCCAGGCAGTGACTGACTTGCACCTCCTGGGAGGCCCCAGAGCCAGTGAACCCAGTGGAAAGCTTCAAACCCTATCAGATTACAACTCTACACATCCACAAGCAACACACTCAAGGGGCAGACTCAGTGAGTATGAAATTCTCCCTGAAGCAAGTCCTGCAACATATGAGTGTCTCCTATACAGCAGCTCTTCCACTGTAGTTGCAGCTGGTCCTCACAGCCAATTGGACTGGAGGTCAATTCCTCCCAGTGTTGCCAACAGCAATCAAGTCTCAACTACAACAATACTGTTCACACAGCCCACACAGGGGCACACCTAAGAGTGCCCAGCTCAAGTAATTGGAGAGGCTGAGCCACTAGGCCCTACGGGACATCTACTACACAAGACCACTCTACCAATTCCAAGAGACATAGCAGCTCTACCTGATACATAGAAACAAACACAGGGAAGCAGCCAAAATGTGGAGACAAAGAAACATTCCTCCAAAATATGAAGGTAGTGTAAGAAGCCTCTGAGACAACTTTAAGTATACCAAAATTCGCATCATGGGGATGCCAGAAGGAGATGATAGAGCAAGATATTGAAAACCTATTTGAAGAAATAATGACAAAAAACTTCCCCTACTTGGTGAAAGAAACAGACTTACAAGTCCAGGAAGGGCAGAGAGTCCCAAACAAGAGGAGCCCAAAGAAGCCCATACCAAGACACATCATAATTAAAATGCCAAGGATTAAAGACACACAAAAAAAAGAATGTTAAAAGCAGCAAGAGAAAAGCAGTTAGTTACCTACAAGGGAGTGCCCATATGACTGTCAGCTGATTTCTCAACAGAAACTTAGCAGGCCAGAAGGGAGTGGCAAGAAATATTTAAATTAATGAATAGTAAGGACTTATAACCAAGAATACTCTACCTAGCAAAGCTCTCATTTAGAATTGAAGGCCAGATAAAGAACTTCACAAACAAGAAGAAGCTAAAAAAATTCATTACCACCAAACCAGTATTACATGAAATGTTGAAAGGTATTCTTTAAGAGGAAGAGGAAGAGGAAGAGAAAGAAAAGGAAGGAAGAAAGGAAAGGAGGAAGGAAGAAGAAGGGGATGAAAAATGTGAGCAATAAAATGGTAATAAATACATATCTATCAACAATTGAATCTAAAAGTCAAAATAAACAAACAAGGAATCTAATGAACAAAATTACTTGATGAATAAAAAAGAATCAGCTGCTAAAAAGAAGTGTTTCTTTAGTTTTCCAGTAGTTGGCGATGAAGCACAAGTTTTTGTTTCTTTTGAACTGTTCTGGCTTCTCAGATCTTTCCTGAGCTGTGGAAAATACGGTGCCCTGTATTCTCTGGGCAGGTGGGCATCTCCTCTGTGACAGTTCTCCTCTGTCTCAGGGCACTACCCCTGTGGGTGAATGTGGAGTGGGGGAGGGGAGCGATGGAAACGTGGAAAAGACTGATGAATGTCATAGGGGAGGGGGAAGAGATTAACCAAAGATCTTATATGCATATAGGCATTACCTATGAACACAGACAATAGGGTGGTGTAGGCCTGGGGTAGGGTGGGAACTGGGTCCAGGAGGGCAATAGGAGGGGGAAAGTGGGACATCTGAAATACTCTCAACAATAAAGATTTACCTAAATAAATAAGAACCTAAGATTCCCATTTCTATATGCTCTTTTCTCCACCAGAAGTTTGCAAAGTGTGGTCCCCGGACCAGAAACAGCAGCAGGAGCAGCAGCAGCCATCCAGGAACCCATTAGAATGCAAAGTCTCACACAGCCCAGCCCTAAATTTACTGTGGAGCTCTTTATGGAGTTACCTTCTGCACTCCCTGGAGCCCCAAGGAGCAGAGATACAGTGTGCGTGAGCCTTCCTGCCTGAGTGTTTGGTACATTCTGCAGATAAGCCCAGTGACCGAGGTAAACACGTAGAGCAGAGATTCAGCCCTGGTTGTCTGGTGGTAGTCATTGCCAAATGCAAGGTATAAAAAAAACAAAGTGTGGGTGAGGGTGTCCTGGTCACCTTCCCTTACCCTTCCAGAGTTCACCTCCCTTCACCCTCCCAAAACCAGAAGCGGGCCCTAGAAGAAGCGGTAGCAGTGAGTGCCCAGCAACAGGGCATATTATCTGCAATGCAGTCCTGAGAACTGGAGAGGCAGAAGCACTTTTCTCTGAGCACAGGGGCAGCATGCCGCAGCTAATCGGGTGGCAGGGGTGGAAATACAGAAGTGAGGCAGCTGAGGTCTGACAGTCACCATTACTGGGAAGAAAATGCCAGAAATGCACCAGCTGGCTTCACCCACCTCACCCAGCCACCACCCATCTGGGCTGAGCCCAGTGGGGGCACCTGGGATACCACTGGCAGCATCTGGTTGCAGGGGAGAGTGCTGGAATTTCATGGGCTAGGAACCCCATCACCACCTGTTCCCACATTCTCCCGCAGGGGTGGTGCCCTGAGACCGAGTAGAACTGGTCACGGAAGAGATGCCCACCTGCCCAGAGAATACAGGGCACCATATTTTCCACAGCCCAGGAGAAATCTGAGAAACCAAAGCAATGCAAAAGAAACAAAAACTTGTGCTTCACTGCCACCTACCGGAAAACAAAAGAAACACTTCTTTTTAGCAACCTACTAAATAAAGAATGTCATTCTTCAAAAAAAAAAAAAAAAAGCACAGGGGGCAGGAGGTAGGGGGGTAAGAGATCAACCAAAGGACTTGTATGCCTGCATATAACCATAACAAATGGACATAAGACACTGGGGGATAGGGGAGGCTAGGGGACTGTCTAGGGCGGGGGGGAAAAATGGACACATATGTAAGAGGTCACAAAGGACTTGTATGCCTGCATATAACCATAACAAAGGGACAGAAGACACGGGGGGATAGGGGAGGCTAGGGAACTGTCTAGGGCGGGGGGGAAAAATGGACACATATGTAATACCCTTTTTAATACTTTAAGCAATAAAAAAAAAAAAATCTGGGGAAAAAAAAAAAAGCACAGATAACATTCCCATAGATGTGTAGGCAGAGAAAGAATTCATCAAATACAATGAATAACCAAGGTAATGAGGCAGCTCAAAAAACAAAAATCTCCAGAAAATAAACTTAAAGACATAGAAATATGTGTTATTTATTTATTATTGTTGTAATTGTTAATTCTCACCCAAGGATATTTTTTCCAATGATTTTTAGAGAGAGTAGAAAGGAAAGAGAAATATCGATGTGAAAGACACATTGATTGGTTGCCTCCTGCACACACCTGACTGGAAGCCAGGGTTTGAACCTACAACCCAGGTATGTGTCCTTGACTGGGAATTAAACCTGTGACCCCTCAGGTGTAGACCAATGCTCTAACCACTTAGCTTACCATCCAGGGCTATTTAATTATTTTTTTAATCCTCAACCAATGATATTTTTTATTGATTTGAGAGAGAGAGAGAGAGAGAGAGAGAGAGAGAGAGAGAGAAACATTGATCAGTTGCCTCCTATACACTCCCTCACTGGGATCTAACCAAAACCTAGGTATGTACCCTGACTGGGTATCAAACCCTCAACCTTTTGATGTACAGATGACAATCCAACTAACTGAGCAAGGTGGTCAGGGCAAAAAAACATGATTTAATTAACAGAGAATTGAAGAGTGCAATTCTGAAAAATCTAAACAAGATACAAGAAAACTCAAAAATAAAATCAACAAAAAGACGAATACTTTACTAAAGGGCCTGAAACTTTAAAAAAGAACCAAATAGGTAAAGATCTCAATAAAAGAGATGAAGAATGAACTAGTGAGCATAGGAAACAGAGTTGACCAGATGAAAGAAAGAATTAGTGATACAGTAGAAATCTAGACATAATGCAGATTTAAGAAGAGAGAGACTTGGGGATAAAATCAAAACAAAAAGAGAAAACTCAAGAAGTGACTCCATCAAAAAGAGCAATACAAAGAAGAGGAACCCAAAGAGGCCCACACCAAGACACATCATAATTAAAATGCCAAGGGCAAAAGACAATGAGAGAATCTTAAAAGCAGCAAAAGAAAAACAGTTAGTTACCTACAAGGGAGTACCCATACGTCCGTCAGCTGATTTCTCAACAGAAACTATGCAGGCCAGAAGGGAGTAGCAATAAATATTCAAAGTGATGAATAGTAAGAACCTACAACCAAGAATACTCTACTCAGCAAAGCTCTCATTTAGATTTGAGGGTCAGATAAAGAGCTTCACAGATAAGAAAAAGCTAAAGGAGTTCATCACCACCAAACCAGTATTATATGAAATGATGAAGGATATTCTTAAGAAGAAGAAAAAAGAATAAAGAAGAAAGAAGGAAGAAGGAAGAAGAAAGAAGGATGAGGAGGAGAGAGAGAAGGAGGAGGAGAAAGAAGAGAAGGAGGGATAAAAATATGAACAATAAAATGGTAATAAATACATATCTATCAACAATTGAATCTAAAAGTCAAAATAAATTAACAAGAAATCTAATAAGGAGAGAACCAAAATGACGGCATAAAGTATATACCTGTACGTGCTGCCTCCCACAACCACATTAAAACTACAACTAAAAGACAAAACAGCTATCATCCAGAACCTTGGAAAAGCTGGCTGAGTGGAAGTTCTACACCTAGGAGGAAAGAAAAAAGCGCATTGAAACTGGGTAGGAGGTGCGGAGGCGCCAAGAGCAGAGGTACGGAGGTGCGTGAAATGGGCTGCAACTGGGTGCGCGTTTTTTTCAATCGGAAGGGAGATACAAGCTCCCAACTGCTTTGAACTCGTTTCCAGCAATACTCTGGGGACCCAGACTCCTGTGGGGAGAAACTGGACTGTCTGGCATCGGGTCAAAAAGCGAGAGTGGCTTTCTTGCAGAGCTGTTCACAGGGATCATTGTTACTGTGGGGGGCGCGGAGACGGCTGACGGACAGCCATCGCTGTTTGCTCCGCCCTAGTGATTCTCTGAGACCCCGCCCCACCCAAGCTGTGTGCAGCGGTGCAAATGAATCGCCTGTCCTTTCACAGCCTAACCTAACAAACTGCAGCTGGGTCAGAGAGCTCCAAAACTTCCAAACCCCAAACAAAGAGGAGAAATCTGCTGATATCACTGTAGCTCCTGCTGGGTGGACTCACACAGTGGTTGACTTGGAGATCCAAGAGCTAGGGTACCCAGTGGTCAGATACCAGATTTCAACTCCTCACATCCATAAGGGACACACTCAAGAAGCAGACTCAGGGAGCACCAAAGCCCCACTGAAGCAAGTCCTACCCCATAAGGGTGTCTCCAGCACAGCAGTTCTTCCACTGTAGACACAGCGGGTCCTCCCTGTCAGCCAAAAATGCAGATACAAAGAAACATATCACAAATGAAAGAAATGAAGGAGAG
>NW_006285939.1:2437365-2439581 GCF_000327345.1 Myotis davidii
CCCCCCAAGCTGTGTGCAGCGGTGCAAATGAATCGCCTGTCCTTTCACAGCCTAACCTAACAAACTGCAGCTGGGTCAGAGAGCTCCAAAACTTCAAACCCCAAACAAAGAGGAGAAATCTGCAGATCTTGCTGTAGCACCTGCTGGGTGGACTCACACAGTGGCTGATTTTGCACCTCCTTGGAGATCCAGGAGCCAGTATACCCAGTGGTCAGATATCAGATTACAACTCCTCACATCTATAAGTGACAGACTCAAGAGGCAGACTCAGTGAGCACCAAAGCCCCACTGAAGTAAGTCCTGCCCGATAAGGGTGTCTTCAGCCCAGCAGTTCTTCCATTAGAGACACAGCAGGTCCTCGCAGTCAATTGGCCTGGAGGTCATTTCCTCTCAGGGATATCAAAAGCAATCAAAGCTTAACTACAACAAGACTGTGTACCCAGCCCACAAAGGGGTGCACCAAGAGTGTCCATCTCAGGTGATTGGGGAGGCTGAGCCACTGGGCCCTATAGGACACCTACCACACAAAGCCACTCTATCAACACAGGGAAGCAGTCAAAATGCGCAGACAAAGAAACAAGTCACAAATGAAAGAAATGGAATAAAGCAAAACACTGGATATAGAGTTCAAAACCACAGTTATAATGTTACTTAAGAATCTTCTAGAAACTTCTGGGGAACTTAGTGAGACCTTCAAGGATCTTAATGAGAATGCCAAAAAAAACGGAAAAGGACCAGTCAGAAATTAAGCATACACTGACTGAAATAAAGAATAATATACAGAGATCCAACAGCAGACTAGAGGATCCCAAGAATCAAGTCAAAGATTTGAAATAGGAGGAAGCAAAACACACTCATCCTGAAAAGCAAAAAGAAAAAAGAATCCAAAAAATATGAAGACCGTGTAAGGAGCCTCTGGGACAGCTTCAAGCATACCAACATCTGAATTATGGGGGTGCCAGGAAAAGAGAGAGAGCAAGGTATTTAAAACCTATTTAAAGAAATAATGACAGAAAGCTTCCCCAACCTGGTGAAAAAAATAGTCTTACAAGTCCAGGAAGTGCAAGAGAAATCCAAAGAGGACCACACAAGACACATCATAATTAAAATGCCAAGGGCAAAAGACAAAGAGAGAATCTTAAAAGCAGCAAGAGAAAAGCAGTTAGTTCCAATTCTCCCCGTGTAACCAAGGTTGCTATCATATTCAGAAACAAAGATGGAGAACCTCCTTTTGAAAGGGATTTGCTCATTCATTGTAAACCAGATCCCAATAATCCAAATGTCACTAAAATGAAACAAATCAATATCCTGTTTCCTACATTAGATGCAATGACATATCCTATTTTTTCCACATGGTGAAAAGGGGTGGGGAACAGATATTGCAGACTCAGAGACAACAGTGTAATCGACAATAATACTAGACAAAATGTAAGGAAAGGAGTCACACAAATGCAGTATTATGGATTTCATCTCTCTGTGTGGGACACATTTAATCCTATTTTAAATGCAGGAAAATTAACTCAACAGTTTATTATTAATTCATATTCAAAAATGGAGGCCAATCGGATAAATTTCATCAAAGCAAACCAATCTAAGTTGAGAGTTAAAAAATACGGTGGTTTGATGGATTATCTCAAATCTAGATCTGAAAATGACAATGTGCCGATTGGTAAAATGATAATATTTCCATCATCTTCTGAGGGTAGTCCCAGAAATATGCAGCAGCGATATCAGGATGCTATGGCAATTGTAACAAACTATGGCAAGCCCAATTTATTCATAACCATGACATGCAACCCCACATGGGCAGATATTGCAAACAGTTTACAACGCTGGCAAAAAGTTAAAACAGACCTGACTTGGTAGCCAGAGATTTTACTATTAAGCTGAGTGCTCTTTTAAATTATATCTGTACATTCCATTTATTTGGCAAAGTAATAGCTAAATTTCATGTCACTGAATTTCAGAAACACGGACTGCCCCATGCTCACATATTATTGATATTAGATAGTGAGTCCAAATTACGTTCCTCCAATTAATTCCATTTCAATGTGCACGAATTTCGTGCACTGGGCTACAGTATATACATACATACGCATTATGCATTCTAACCAAAAAGGTCAAAGCAACCCAAATGTTGACTTGATAAACAAAAATGTGATATATCCACCTAATGGAAATTTTTGGCCATAGAAAGAATGAAGTACTTATATATG
>NW_006285939.1:2440650-2443034 GCF_000327345.1 Myotis davidii
GTCCGCGGAGCCTCTAGTATATATATAAAAGCCTAAGTGACTGATCAGTCGCTATGATGCACACTGACCACCAGGGGGCAGACGCTCAACACAGGAGCTGCCCCCTCGTGGTCAGTGCGTTCCCACAGTGGGAGTGCTGCTCAGCTGACCACCGGGCGCCAGACACGGGGCTCACGGCTGGCGAGTGCCACTGCAACGGCGCAAGCCTCTCCCTGTTGGGACTGATTGGACGTGAGCCAGTGGCAGGCACAGTGGGGCTGGGATGAGTGGGAGCGGCAGGCAGGAGCAGCAGGTGGCATTGGACTGCCAGCTTCAGCCCAATCCCCACAGGCCAAGCCAAGGGACCCCACCAGTGGACAAATTCGTGCACTGGGCCTCTAGTATAAAAATATAGGACATATTCAAAGTTCAATAATTACTCTCTATTAGGTAAATCAAAGTTATGTAATATTGAAAATACTTCAAAATGTTTCCATTTCAAAAATTATTATTTCTATTATTTGTAAATGAAGCATACATAATATGAATGAATCTGAGAAAAAATTTTTCAAGACTGTATATAAAGTATCTTTTTTTGGGAGGCTTACTTAGCAAAAGTATACTGGCAGTTTCTTCTAAAACTGAAAATACTCTTATCAATTTGACAAACACACTCTTGGGCAATTATCTCAGAGAAATAAAAATGTATGTTCATGTAAAAACCTGCACACAACAGTACATGGTAGATTTGTTGTAATAGCCAAAAACTGGAAACAACCCAAATGTCCTGAAATGTGACTATGATTTAACAAATTATGATATATCAATGTCATGGAATACTACTCAACAATAAACAGGGTAACAAAATTATAGAGATAGAGAAGATTAGTGGTTGCTAGAAGTTAGGAGGGTGTTGGTATGAGCACTGTGGTTCTTGTATGTGATTTAATCTCATGCTGTTTTATTTTGTACAGTAACATATTGCACAGGCTTGTAGCCTAAGAACAATAGGCTATAAGAAATAGCCTAGATGTATAGTAGGTTATATCATCTAGGTTTGTGTTAAGTATAAAACATCTATGATGTCCATACGACAACAAAATCACCTAAAGATTCATTTCTCAGAATGTATCCCATTTGTTAAGTGGCACATAACTGTATATGTATCTGTGTGGGGGGGAGGGGTGCACGCATGTGCGTGTGCGTGTGTGTGTGTGTGTACATAAACTAAATACAATCTAGATGTCTGAGAATATGGGAATCATTAAAATCTCAAAAACTAGTTACAAAATACGCAGCTACTGATAATGTTGATACTGGTACAAAATTATAAAAGAAAGAGAATAAAACAAAATTCAAAATTAGTTCCTATAAATGCATATAAAATAACAGGAAATATTTTTCACAAAAATAAAAGATAATTGTGTTAATGTGATAGAATTCCAGATATTTTTCTTAAACTTTTTCATAGTTGTCATATTATTTTCACAGTTAAAGAAATAAGGATACTCTTACCTTATCCCAGAAATCAACCAAAGCTGTAAAGTCCCATTTCTTAGAATATGCCACATTGTATTTCAGAATAGCATCCTATGGAAAAAACAAAAAGAAAACCTCATCATAGAGTCAAGCAAATTATCTATGAATAGACTGTCTCCTTAATGAACTACTTCCAGTAAATTTCTTAATGCTGGACAAACTTCCTCCTACCATTAACTGTTCCACATAAGTAGCTATGAACCAATAGAATGCATACTAACGTATTATTTACTTAAGAAATATGAGATTAGCCAAAAACGGTTTGGCTCAGTGGATAGAGCGTCGGCCTGCGGACTGAAGGGTCCCAGGTTCGATTCCGGTCAGGGGCATGTGCCTTGGTTGCGGGCACATCCCCGGTGGGGGATGTGCGGGAGGCGGCTGGTCGATGTTTCTCTCTCGTCGATGTTTCTAACTCTCTATCTCTCTCCCTTCCTCTCTGTAAAAAATCAATAAAATATATTTTTAAAAAAATTAAAAAGAAAAGAAATATGAGATAAGTCAAGGATTAAGGGAAAAACATAATTATTCTAAAGCATACCTTCTAAATAGAAGTAATTAATACAAATTAAGTAGACAAAAATTAGATATTGGGGATTTAAAAGTAAAATATTACGATTTCTGGAAATTAAAAGGGTCACACTAAGTATACAGACATACAGTATATTTACAGTATTAAAATTTCAGTCCGGCCTGTGTGGCTCAGTGGTTGAGTGTCGAACTATGAACCAAGAGGTCACGGTTAGATTCCCGGTCAGGGAACATGCCCAGGTTGCAGGCTCGATCCCCAATAGGGGACATGCAGGTGGCAGCCGGCCAATGATTCTCTCTCATCATTGATGTTTCTAACTCTCTCTCACTCTCCCTAC
>NW_006285939.1:2443044-2448022 GCF_000327345.1 Myotis davidii
CTCTGAATTCTCTCTCTCTCTCTCTCTCTTTCTCTCTCTCTCTCTCTCTATATATATGTGTGTATATATATAATTTTAAGGTCATAGGGACAGTAAATTAGGAAACAAATGAGAAAAGGATCCCTGATGGAAAGGGCAATAATAAAAAAATAATTGAGAGACATTGCCACAAAGCACAAAATGGTATTTTTCCTTTATTATCCACTATTTTTATAAGCTACATATTAATAGTTATCTTCCCCAAGCAGTTCACACAAACTAAGGATTTATGTAGAATGAAAAGTTAAAATAGTTCGCCATCTACTGGTATAACATTTAACTGTCGGAATAGGCAGTACTTTATAAGTGGTTAGTCGCATTAAAAATAAAACAATAGTCCCCAAAACAGAGACACATGCTGAACCCCACGTCACCAAACTAAACTTAATTACAGTTTTGGCTCTCCCACAAAAAGAATCTTAAACCAGTCAATCAGGAATCACCTGGATGGCACTAGTGAGGTTATCTGCCTGATAGACCCTTGCCATTCCCTGAAGGAAAGTGACCTTGCAACAACCAATCCATTTTGCTACTATAACTTCCTTGTTCCCGCTCCCTTCTTTTTTATAAGCCTTTATTTTGCACAGCTCCTTGGAGCTCCTTTCTATCTGTTGCCCAAATTCATGAATTGTTGAATAAAGCTGTTAAGATCTTTAAAATGTACTCAGCTGAATTTTGTTTTTTTAACCTTAGAGTGGGTTTTGCATAAGACAATCCATTTTGCAGAAAGAACTGTTATTTACAATTGTTTTATTTCATTTCTTTTAAATTTCCATTTTGATTATATTTCATAATGTGTATATCTCAATAAAGTAATAAATATGTAGAATTTATAAATAACTGTTAATACTTATAATACATACCCCCAAATTTGTTTTACTGTAAGTGTAGGTAAATCTGAAAAACACGGTTAGATCATTACTACAAATCTTCCAAATTTCTTCATCACTAAAGAAGTTTTAAAAAATTAACTCTGCCAAAGAGCTTCCTAAAAAATACTTCATGCCATATAAATAATCACCACGCATCTATCTAGGTTAAAAACTGAGCCAACAGTGTGTATTATTTACTTGGAATCAGGGGATATTCATGTTCTTTCAAAAAGGAGATAGGGGTATCAACCATAAAATAACATGGCCAAAAAAAATTATTTTTCTCTCACAGCCATAATAAAGATTTTCCATTAGGAAGAGAAAAAAAATTGAAGAATTTTTTTTTCTAATCGCTTATAATTGATTTCAGAACCTCAAAGTATTAAATAGCAGTGTCTATCAACAGGTGAATGGAGAGACAATGCATATACTGGGACAAACGCATATAGCTGATACACAAAACAACATGGATAAATCTGAAAAATCTTCATTCTACATACTATGTGAATCCATTCATGTAAAAATGTATACAAACTGAAAAAACCAGATCAATAGTTGACTGGCACCAGTGCAGAAAGAAGAATTAACCACAAAGGGGTAAAAGGAATCTTTGGTGGTGACAGGAATATTCTGTATCTTGACTGTAGTGGGGACTTAACAGATGTATGCAAACCTCATCAGATTACATATTTTAAAAACATGCACTTTCTTATATGTAAATTATTCCTCAAAGTTGATAAGAAAAAACACTTTAAGTAGCATTTACACTCTTATTTAATGGGGTTTTATAATTAGTATTAACTCTCAACATCTACTTTTACTTCAGTCTTCAGGTCTCAAAAGTAGTCTACTATGAGGTCTCCTATCATTCTCTATTCAAGCTATCAATTTCTAAGTGAGTTTTTTGTTCGTAAATCATGATAGCACAATTCAGTAAAGCACAAAGAAGTCCACCCTTGCAAATTATCCGACACTTCACTTACAGAAATATTACTACATAAATCAACTTTTGAGGACATTGCTCCTTTTTTTAAAATTTTAACATCTCTAAGCTCTCTTAAATCAACACCAAATGCATAAAAACAGCAAAAAGAGTATATTTACAGGGTGGGACAAAAGTAGGCTTACTGTTGTTCATATGGAAAATACAATCTACTTATATAAAAACCCTTGGTTACTGTAACATCACGGCCAGAAGCGCGACCAACTAGAAGGAAGTCAGTCCTGTAGGGGTCGTCTTGGAAACAGCTGCGCCCTCCCCCAGCTGTTTCCCCGGAGGGCGAGGTTTCAGGCAGGAACCTGCCTCAGAGCAGAGCGTGGGTCCTGGGTTGCCTTGCCAAGAACTTCGCCTCCCCGAGCTGTTTCCCACGAGGCCTGAGGGAAGAACCCACCCTCGGAGCACCAGGAACACCCAGCAGCAGTCAGTCCTGAGTTGCTGAGGCAGAAGCCACAGTGTGGTACAACTCTGGGTCTGGCCCAACAGGGGACGTGGCCGGAACCTGCCTCAGAGCAGAGCGTGGGTCCTGGGTTGCCTTGCCAAGAACTTCGCCTCCCCGAGCTGTTTCCCACGAGGCCTGAGGGAAGAACCCACCCTCGGAGCACCAGGAACACCCAGCAGCAGTCAGTCCTGAGTTGCTGAGGCAGAAGCCACAGTGTGGTACAACTCTGGGTCTGGCCCAACAGGGGACGTGGCCGGCCTTCAAACCAGGCGCTCTGAGTAGGGAGGAGGCAACCCCATTCCTCACAAAATCTGCTGTTGGATAGCTTGCTGTCAGTGGCCTGCCAGCCAGGAACCCCATTCACCTGCCCCCCGGACCCTGACAGGAGGGAGGAGTTTTTGACAATGTCTCAATGTGATCGGCCATAGTACAAACGAGTTTAAAGTACTGCAATGTTTGGGGATGTTTCAGAAAGTTGTCTCTTACAACAAATATGAGATCAGAGGATTCTGCTTATAGTGAAACTTGGAGATGGCAACCTTGATAGCAGTTTTCATTTAGGAATGGATATTATTGAAATCCCCTGTGAAATGATTTGTAATGGATCGATTATTGAAGCTACCTTTGGAAATACTATAGCTGTAGATAATATTAAAAATATATCTAAACGTGCAATTCTTTGTCCAAAAAATGAGCATGTTCAAAAATTAAATGAAGAAAATTCGGATATACTCGATGGAGATTTTCACACATATTTGAGTGATGATTCCATTGATTCCACAGATGATGCTGAAAAGGAAAATTTTCCCATTGAATTTCTTAATAGTATTACTCCTTCGGGAATGCCATGTCATAAATTAAAAGTGAAAGTGGGTGCAATCATCATGCTACTGAGAAATCTTAATAGTAAATGGGGTCTTTGTAATGGTACCAGATTTATTATCAAAAGATTACGATCTAACATTATTGAAGCTGAAGTATTAACAGGATCCGCAGAGGGAGAGGTTATTCTGATTCCAAGATTAATTTGTCCCCATCTGACACTGGCCTCCCACTTAAATTAATTCGAAGGCAGTGTCCCATGATGCCAGCATTGCGATGACTATTAATAAATCAGAAGGACAAACTCTAGACAGAGTAGGAATAGTCCTATCTGAATCCGTTTTCGGACATGGTCAGTTATATGTTGCTTTCTCTTGAGTTCAAAGAGCAAGTGTTGTTAAAGTTAAAGTTGTAAAAACCTCAACAAAAGAATTAATTTGTCCCCATCTGACACTGGCCTCCCATTTAAATTGATTCGACGACGGTTTCCTGTGATGCCAGCATTTGTGATGACTATTAATAAATCACAAGGACAAACTCTAGACAGAGTAGGCATATTCCTACCTGAACCCGTTTTTACACATGGTCAATTATATGTTGCTTTCTCTCGATTTCAAAGAGCATGTGATGGAAAGTTAAATTGCTAAATACTTCAGCACAAGGGATATTAGTCAAGCACTCTGAAAGGGTTTTTACTCTTAATGTGATGTACAGGGAGATATTAGAATAAGTTTAATCACGTCAACAGTTATTGTTTGCATCACTGTTGTTTTTGTATCATGTTTTTGTCGTTTTTATATCATGCCTCTATTGTTATATCCTTTTGTTGCTGTTTATTTATTAATAAACTTATATATTATTTTCATATACATTTTACTAATTTCCTTTCATCTCTCACACTTCTACTATAGAGAAAGGGCAAATAGCAATATTAAAGTATCTCCGCTAATTAATTCCCTTTTAATGTGCATGAATTTCGTGCACTGGGCTCCTAGTAGTAAATAATAATACAAGAGTAAACTCTGTGTTTCACGTACTCACAACTGTAAACCTACTTTCCCCAACCCTCATCGTTCTTTCAACAAAGGAAACAATTATAGAAGAATATCTCAATAGATTACTCTGTTCTGCTGAATCTACTGTAAAATAAACAACGGAAATTCAGATTAAAGCAGTTATCCTTCCTAAAGTAATCATGGAACACTAAGGAATTGCTAAAATGGTGAGTGGACAATGTAATTTAAAATACTATGATTATTCTGCATTTAAGTTTTTTTAAAAAAATAGGAAAATTCTCAATAATCCTGTTTTTAGGCCATAAAGGCATTAAGACAGTGTTTCTCAAAAAGAGTTTAGATAGTACTCTTGGATGGCCTGTTTTGGTATTTTTGAGTTTATATTATTAAACTGTGGTTTTAGAATACAATAGCCAAAAGACAACACACTGTAGGAACAAAAGCTGGTACTTTAAATAGATAAACATGATCAGAAGATTGAGCCATTCTCAGATCCACTGTAGTACAGGATGTCAAACCAAAGACTATCTACCACTATCATATTTACTAGGTGTACCAGTTAATAATGGCAGATTTTGTAATAAAAGAAAACACGGTAATTTCAAGAGAAACATTAGAAGTGCTTTATTCAAACTAATGTCCATTGCTAGCTACACATTCCCCCCATCTTTCAGGTAATTTGTGGATACCGTCCCAATAGAACTTTCCTTGTTTTGAGACAAACCATTCAGAGACCCAATTTTCCACTTCTTCGTACATTTTGAAGTGCTGCTCAGAAAATGCGTGTGTC
>NW_006285939.1:2448042-2456541 GCF_000327345.1 Myotis davidii
CTCATAATACACCACACCTCCCTGGTCCCACCAAACGCAGAGCACTGTCTTCTTTCCGAAGCGATTTGGCCTTGCAGTCAATGTTGATGGTTGACCTGGATCAACCCATGATTTTGTGCGTCTGGGATTCTCACAATAAATCCACTTTTCATCGTCGGTCACATTCGATGCGAAAAAGACTTTCTTTTGTGCCGTTGAAGCAACATTTTACTGATGACTTTTTGGTTTCCCATTTGTCTATCATTCAGTTGATGTGAAACCCATTTTCCTTCCTTTAAAATCTTTCCCATTGCTTGCAAATGATCAGAAATTGTTTGCTGAGCAAAATTTAATCTTTCTGCAAGTTGTTTTTGAGTTTGACACGCATCTTCATCCAATAATGCTTGTAATTGTTGGTCTTCAAATTTTTCGGTTGACCTGGATGTTCTTTGTCTTTCATATCGAAATCATCACTTTTTTTTAAAATCATCACTTTTAAAGCATTTAATCCAGAGTTCGTAAGTATCTTGAGATGGAGTATGTTCACCATAAGCTTCCCGAAGTATACAATAATTTTTTCTTCAAAATAAAGTAATGAATTAAAACTTCCTGCAAATGCTTTTTTTGGCATGAAATTTGACATTTTTAAGCGTAAAAATATCTATGATGTTAACACCTTCAGCAAATTTGACATGAAGTTTTGAAGCTTGCTGTCAATACAATAAAATAGCATACATATCAAATCGCATATATATCAACATATGTGTAACTCCATCTATTAAAAAAAAAATCCACTTTAGTAACTGGTACACCTGGTATTTGCAAGTTAATGTTCTGCACACAGATCCCATCTTTGCATCTACCAACATTCACCAACTGTGCTTAGAAAGAAAAGCAACAAATACAAAATGAAAATTTTTTCTTGATACAGTATTTTTTTTTTAAGTTTCTCAGCATATTACTTTGGGGTTCAAATCAGTGGTTAAAAAACTTATGTGCAGAAGGTGGCGCTTCAGGCAACGGACAGCACAGCCATTCTCTTCAAAGGGGAGCCAGGAGTTGCTAACTTGGTGGCGGCTATGAGACCCACAACTATAATGATGAGCTGCAGTTCTTAGAAAAAATCAATAAAGCTCGGGGCAATGTTGCTAAGTGGCTAGAGTGTTGGCCTGTACACCAAATGGTCTCGGGTTCAATTCCCGATCAAGGGCACAGACCTTGGTTGCAGGTTCCATCCCCTTTCCTGGTCGGGTCCATGCAGGAGGCAACTAATCAAAGTGTTTCTTTCACATCAATGTTTTTCTTTCTCTCTCTCTCTCTCTCTCTCTCCTCTCCCCTTCTCCCTCTCCCCATTCCTTTCTCTCTCTCCCTTCTCCTTCTCCCTCTTCCTTCCTCCCTTCTACTCTCTCTAAAAATCAATGGGAAAAATATCCTCAGGTGAGGAGTAACAAAAAAATTCAAAAAACAAAATAAAGATCAATAAAAACTGCTAGAGAGACCTGGTAGGTGTGGCTCAGTTGGCTGGACATTGTCCCATACTCCACAAGATTGCCAGTTCAAGTCCCAGAGTACATGCCTGGTTTCGGGCTCGATCCCTGGTAGGGGGCGTGCGGGAGGCAGGCGACCCTGGTTCCCTCTTACAGTGATGTTTCTCGCTTTCTCTCTTTTTCCCATCCTCTCTCTCTAAAAATCAATTTTTAATAAAAGAGTTTAAAAAAACCAAAAAAACTGCTGGAGAATCAAGTAGGGCTTTGTGTCCAACATGTAGGTTGAAGGAGTTTTCTATTGAATGATGCTCTGGGAACGTTACTATTTGAGGAAGTAAGAAAATGCCTGTCGCAGGTTATGGATTTGCTATTGTGATTATGGCAGCCTTTGATATGAATGACCCTGAAGCAGTGGTGCCCCAGGTGACATCAGATTTTACATTAAATGCGGTGTCCACTTGCTAAGAACCAATGTAGATGAAAGTGAAGTCCCACCTGTGAAGGAGCACCTTGCCCAAGCTATGTTTGACCACATTCCTGTTGGGGTGGGGTTCAAAGGTATCATCCCAATGAATGCCAAAGACCTGGAGGAAGCCTTGGAGATCGGTGTGGACTGGTCAATAAGAGAAGACTATGCCTGGGCTGAAGACAAGGAGCGTTGTGAGAATGCTACAAGCTGATCTCAATAAAGTCGCTGCGAGAGCTAAAAAAATAGGCCTTCCTCGGTTGGTGACCCCGCGAGCAGGTAACCACTATGCAGAAATTCAAGTTGTGGATGAGATTTTCAATGAGTATGCTGCTACGAAGATGGGCACTGACCATAATGGATGGGTGTGTGAGATGATCCACAGTGGAAGCAGAGGCTTGGCCACCCAGTAGCCCCAGATGCCCTAGTTGCTATGGAAAAAGCCAGGAAGAGAGACAAGATTATAGTCAATGATCATCTGTTGGCTTGCATTCAAATAGTTTCTCCAGAAAGTCAGGACTACCTGAAGAGAATGGCAGCGGCAGGGAACTATGCTCTTCCATGACCTTCTTAACCTGCCAGGCTTTTGCTAAGGTCTTCAGTACAGCCCCTGATGACTTAGACCTACATGTGATCTATGATGTCTCTCACAATATCTCCAAAATCGAATAGCATGCAGTGGACGGAAAACAACGGACCCTGTTAGTTCACATAAAGGGATCCAGCTGAGCTTTCCTTCCTCACTGCTATTGATTATCAACTCACTGGACAACCAGTCCTCACTGGTGGCACCATGGGAACCCACAGTTATGTTCTTACTGGCACTGAACAGGACATGACAGAGACCTTTGGAACAACCTGCTGTGCACTGTCCCCAGCAAAATCTTGACATTGATTTAGATTTCCAGGATGCCTTAGACAAATTGGCAGATGTGGGAATTGCAATTCGTGCTGCCTCACCCAAACTGTTTATGGAAGAGGCTCTGAAGTCCTATAAGAATGTGACAGATGCTGTGAACACCTGCCAGGATACTGGAATCAGCAGGAGGCCATTAAATTGAGACCAAGGGCTGTTATCAAACGGTAGACTCCAATGACCCTCACTGAAATAGAAATGGACTGAAATGCTCTTCAGACACCAAGACTCAGAAACCTGCCCTAGTTGATTTGGCTCACTGGATAGAGCATCAGCCTGCACACTGAAGGGTCTCGGGTTCGATTCTGGCCGCAGTCAGGGGCACATGTGGGAGGGAACCAATCAATTGTTCCTCTCACATCACTGTTTCTGTCTGTCTCTCCTCCTTCCTTCCACTCTCTCTAAAAAATCAATGAAAAGCCCTAACGGGTTTGGCTCAGTGGCTAGTGTCAGCCTGCAGACTGAAAGGTCAGAGGTTCAATTCCAGTCAAGGGCATGTACCTTGGTTTTGGGCACATCCCCAGTAGGGGGTGTGCAGGAGGTAGCTGATCAATGTTTCTCTCTCATGCATGTTTCTAACTCTCTAGCCCTCTCCCTTCCTCTCTGTAAATGAATAAATAAAATGTATTTAAAAAAAATAAAATAAAAATCAGTGAAAAAATATCCTCAGATGAGGATTAACAACAAAAAGACTCAGAGGCCTGCCAGGTTCCAAAGTGTGCAGCTGTAACTGCCCATTGCAAATGGCTGACGGAGGCTCCTGCGTCAGGAGCCAGTACGTTAAAATTACCTTCTGGGAGGAGTCACATGGTCCCCTTTGGAAAGGAATGTATATGCTTCCTCCCTGGTTATCCCACAGATTTTTAGGGAAATTAGTGGGTGGGGATAGTTCAAGAAACTGCCTTACTCGGTCACACAAGTCTTTAATCATCAGAATAAACTTCTTTACACCGAGAGGTGTCATGAAGAACATTTTCATTATTCAGAAGGATTCCTTTTTGCCCCCTTTTGTCACATTGTCCATTCACCCACCATCTAGCCCGTTCCCCTGCACTGAACAAAATCCTAAATACCACTCTTACTTGGAGGGTATCCATGGGTCATGTCAGGATGTTAGGCGATTGAATAAGGGCCACCTTGAGGAGAGAATATGTGTGGCAGTGTAAGAATAGGGGCCCAAAAGAAAAAAATAATTGTTCATAAACTTGCTACCTTTCTCATTCTAAATATAAGGCAGAGTTTTGACTTAATCTGCAAAATGGCATCAGCTGGTATCTGTCATTAATTAGTCCTGGTCTGGGAAACTTTCTGGAATAAAAACTTGCACAATAGCAGCAATATCTTTACATGGGTGACCGAAAACAGGAGGCTGCTGCATCTGTGATGCTGATGACTGCTTGTGTTGACAAGACTAATCTTTTGCCACTAATTAGATTTCATGCTATATACTGTACTGTGACACCTTGAAGATAAAGTTATAGGAGTAGGCCTCTGTTGAGCCCAAATAGCCAGTAAAATGGGAAAATCTAATAAAGCTGCAATATGTTGCTAAAAATCAAAAAACAAAAAAAATCTTTTGTGCAAAAAGGAAATACTGACTACGAATCGCTTTTACTGTGAAATGAACACAACTTAAAATGATGTTTCATAATACTTCAAATTGACATAGCTCTACACTACTTGTGTGAATTTATATCTAGTTTATTGTTTGTACATATGTAACATACTAAAAATAAGTAATTCTGGCAGACCTGGAGAAATTCTTTCATTTAAAAGGAGTACATACAAATTTGAAAAACACTGTCCCTAAGAAATAAAATTTTCAAAATACATTATGGCACAATATATCAATGTTTTTTCACCTTAAGGGGAAAAAAAAAAAAACCCACAGGAGTCAGAGAAAGATATAGGAAACTTAAGAACAACTTGTAAGTATAAAAGGAAAACAGTATAAAAGCTGAGAAACTATCACAACAAATTAAGTCTCTCAAAGAAAATGAAACACCCCCCCAAAAAAGAAACCCAATTTCTTGGAAGTATAGAAATATCTTACTGTTTAGTTATAAAACTTCAAAGTTTACATAGTGTCAAAAATAAACATATACTCACCCACATTTTACTAGTAGCTATTAGAAAAGCAATCTAATGAATGCCCCTACAGTCGTAAATGAAATATTTGAAAAACTAAATTATTGCCGAAATATTAGATTAATAAATTATTAAACTGCTAGAAGCTATATTAAAAGCAATAAAAAACCAGAATGCTTAATGTATACTTTAATCATTAGGAAACTCAGCTTCCCTTTGGGCAAATACTGCTGAAGTCATAATTCTTTCCTCATTTACTTTTGAAGACATTTCAGAAACATGATAATTCTAAAACAAAATAAAAGAGAAGCTTGAAAGGAAGGAAATTGGATGGGGAATCAAGAAACAGAAGTCCAAGTCCTGGTTCTCCAAATTATTCTGTGTGGCTCCAGGCAAGTCATTTACAACTCTTAATATTTCTACTCATTTCTTAGTGATGGAATAGAAACCAAGAATGTCTCTAAATAGAGTTCCTCAGGAAGAACCCACCTTGCATATAAATAATGCTGTTACCTGAGTACATTAAAGATCAAAAAATGTCTTTGAGGGAGGAAACACAGGGCCCATCACTAAGAACTGCATGTAAGAGGCAAGAATAGCAAAAAAAAACTATACCTTCAGGTTTTGGGGTCTTGTGAACTTGTTGAGAAGTGCAGTCTGAATGAGCTCCCACCTGCTCCCTGCAGTTCGCTCACCATTCTTTAAGGAAAAGAAAAAAATGAGAAAACTACTCTAAGTTTTTTTGCATCATAGAAGCAAGAGTCAAACAAGAATGTACTAAACTACCAAAGACTAAAGGAATATAAGCTTTGTTTTTACCTCATCTTCCACAGGGTACAAGTTTTGTTCTGAACAAGGCATCTTTACATGCTTATTGTCCCACAAATCTTTAAAATGTGTTGGAAAAGGTTTAGGAACTTCTCCTGCCCGTAAAAGATCTACCTGGAAGAGAGATTAACAAGAAAATTTTAAGGGTATAAAAACTAGGTGTATCATCTACAAAAGAAGTCAAATAAAGCAGCCAAAGCAAATGCTGTAAAATACAGACTAGCTCCTAGGGAAGAGACCTAAGCTGCTTAGCAGTTTCCACTCCTTACCTCCATTTAATCAGTTGCCTGGTCACCATGCTCGGACATCTATCTCCATCCCATCGAGGCCTCTAATCCTCATTATTCCTTGCCTGAATTTCTGCCAACAGCCCTCTCTCCCTTTGCCTCACTCCAGCTGTTCCCAGAACATTCATCCCTCTTTCACATTTCATGCTCATTTGAGAATGACATTATCTTTCTCAAGTATTCCCAGGCCTGCCCCTCTTATTTTAAAAAATAAAATATACTGTTATTGATTTCAGAGAGGAAGAGAGGGAGAGAGAGATAAAGCATCAATAATGAGAGAGGATCATTGATCGGCTGCCTCCTGCACACCTCCTACTGGGGATCCAGCCTGCAACCCAGGCATGTGCCCTGACCGAGAATCGAAGTGTGACCTCCTGGTTCATAGATAGATGCTCAACTGCTGAGCCACATCAACCAGGCTCCAGGCTTCTAATCTTATAATGACTCCTCTCTGCCTATACTCCGATTCCAAATGATATTCCCAGTTTTTAACATCTTGTCTTATCCAAACACTATCTGGTTAAACATCTATTCTGACCTTTAACACTCAGCCCAATTTTCATTTCCTCTAAGAAGTCTTCAAAAACTTTTAAATGGTAGTTCGTTTACCAGCGGTTCTCAACCTGTGGGTCACGACCCCTTTAGGGGGTCGAATGACCCTTTCACAGGGGTCGCTTAAGACCATCGGAAAACACATATATAATTACATATTGTTAACAGTAGCAAAATTTCAGTTATGAAGTAGCAATGAAAATAATTTTATGGTTGGGGGTCACCACAACATGAGGAACTGTATTAAAGGGTCACTGCATTAGGAAGGTTGAGAACCACTGGTTTACTCCCTCTTGTTTTATTAGGTCATTATCATAGTAGAGCACAATGGTTTTTCCTTACCCCACTAGACTCTAATCTTCTTGAGAATAATAATAATCATATTAACTTTGTATTCTGAATATTTCCTAAAGAATAAAGCATGTATTTATATGTATAATGTATACACATATATGTAAATATGCACATTTATGTTTGTATACACATATGCTATTTATAATAAGCATTCAGTAAATGTTTAGAAAGGAGATATTTTAAAACACAAAAGTTTTGCCCTGGCCAGTCAAAACAAAGACCATAACAAGAGACAAAGAAGGCCACTACATAATACTAAAGGGAATGATTCAACAAGAAAATATAACCCTTGTAAACATATAAGCACCCAATACTTGAGCACCCAAATATATAAAAAAAACTCTTGGTGGACTTTAAGGGAGAGATCGACAGCAATACATTCTTAGTAGGGGACTTTAAAATCTCACTGGCTAGATCTTCCAGACAAAAAAATAAACAAGGAAACAGAGGCCTTAAATGACACAATAGATCAGATGGATCTAACTGATATTAACAGAACATTTCACCCCAAAACTACAGAATATACATTATTCTCAAGTACACAAGAAACATTCTCAAAGATAGACCACATGTCTGGACACAAAACAAATGTATACAAATTCAAGAAGACTGATATAATACCAAGCATCTTTTTGGATCACAATGGCATGAAGTTAGAAATCAATAAACTACAATAAAATACCTCAAAAACACGCAAATACATGGAAGCTAAATAGCATGTTATTAAACAATGAATGGTTTACCAATTAGGTCAAGAAATTCAAAACTTCCTGGAAATAAAAGAAAAAACACACACAACTACCCAAAACCTATGAGACACAGTGAAAGCAGTCCTGAGAGGGAAGTTCTTAGCATTACAGTCCTTCCTCAAGAAACAAGAAAAAGCACTAATAAGACATCTAACCGGACAACTAAATGAATTATAAAGAGGACAGCAAGAAAAGTTCAGAGGAAGTAGGAGGAAGGAAATAATACAGATCAGAGCAGAAATAAATGACATAGAGACTAAAAAAAAAGTAAAAAAAAAAAACAAAACAAAACCACAATGCATCTAAGAGCTGGTTCTTTGAAAAGATAAACAAGATTGATGAACCCTTAGCCAGGCTCATCAAGAAACATAATGAAATCAGAAATGAAAGAAATGATATAACCACAGAAATATAAAGGATTGTAAGTAAATACTATGAACAACTATATGCCAACAAATGGGATAAACTGGGCAAAATGGACAAATACCTAAACCATACAATCATCCAAAACTCAATCAGGAATAATCAGAAAACCTGAATAGGCCACTAACAACTGATAAAATTGAAGCAGTTATTTAAAAACTCCCACCAAGCCCGACCGGCATGGCTCAATGATCGAGCATCGACCTATGAACCGGGAGGTCATGGTTCAATACCTAGTAAGGGTATATGCCCAGGTTGCGGGTTCGATCCCCAGTGGGGGACATGCAGAAGGCAGCCAATCAATGATTCTCTCTCATCATTGATGTTTCTAACTCTCTCCCTCTCCCTTCCTCTATGAAATCAATAAAAA
>NW_006285939.1:2457029-2458588 GCF_000327345.1 Myotis davidii
CAAACTATTCCGAAAAATCAAAGAGGAAGGAACACTTCCAAGCTTTTTACAAAGCCAGCATTATCCTAATTCCAAAACCAGATAAAGACACTACAAGTAAAGAAAATTACGTGCCAATTTCCCTGATGAAAACATGCTAAAATCCTCAACAAAATATTAGCAAATTAGATCCAGCAATATATTAAAAGGATCATATGCCATGATCAAGTGGGATTTATTCCGGGGATGCAAGGCTAGTACAATATTCATAAATCAATAAATGTGATACATCACATTAATAAACTGAAAGATAAAAATTACATGATCATATCAATAGATGCAGAAAAAGCACTTGACAAAATTCAGCACCTTTTGATGAATCAGCAGCCCTAGCTGGTTTGGCTCAGTGGATAGAGCACAGGCCTGCAGACTGAAGGATCCTAGGTTCAATTCCAGTCAAGGGCACATGCCCCGGGTTGCGGACTCAATACCCAGTAGGGGGCGTACAGGAGGCAAACAATCAATGATTCTCTCTCATCGTTGATGTTTCTATTTCTCTCTCCCTCTCCCTTCCTCTCTGAAATCAATAAAAATATTTTTTAAAAACTTTTAGCAAAGTGGGAATAGAGGGGTCATACCTCAACATAATAAAGGCCATATATGACAAATCTACAGCCAACATAATATTCAACGGGCAAAAAAAGTGTTTCCCTTAAGAATAGGAACAAGACAGGGATATTCTCTTTCACCACTCTTAGTAAACATAGTACTCTAAGTCCTAGCCACAGCAATCAGACAAGAAGAAGAGATAAAAGGAATCCATGTTAGAAAGGAGGAAGTAAAACTCTCATTACTCACAGATGACATGATACTGTATGTAGAAAACCCTAAAGACTCCACCAAAAAACTAATGAATGAATTTGGCATTGCAGCAAGATACAAAATTAACAAGCAGAAATCAATGGCATTTTTATCCACCAATAATGAATTCTCAGAAAGGGAATCTAAACAAACGATCCCATTTACCATTGAAAAAAAAAAATTAACTTCGGAATAAACTTAACCAAGGAGGTAAGGGACTGTACTCAGAAAACTACAGGATGCTGAACAAAGAGATACAGGAATACATAAACAAATGGAAGAATATACCATGTTCATGGATTAGACAAATTAACATCATTAAAATGTCCATACTACCCAAAGTAATCTATAGATTCAACTCAATCCCTATTAAATACCAACAGCATACTTCCCAAAACTACAACAAATACTCCAAAAATTTATATGTAACCATAAGAGACTCCAAATAGCTGCAGCAATCTTGAGAAAGATGAACAAAGCTGGAGGGATCACAATACCGATTATCCAACTCTACTGCAAAGCCATTATAATCAAAACAGCCGATACTAGAACAAGAACAGGCATATAGACAAATGGAACAGAAAAGAGACCCCAGAAATTGACACATACCATTACAGTCAATTAGTATTTGCAAAGGATGCAAGAGCATACAGTGGAGTAAAGAATGTCTCTTCAACAAATGGTGTTGGGAAAACTGGATGAACACATGCTAAAATATG
>NW_006285939.1:2458703-2464164 GCF_000327345.1 Myotis davidii
GTCCATCTCCAAATATATAAACTCATACAACTCACAAACAATCCAATTAAAAAACAGGCAAAAACACTTCTCCAAAGAGGACAAATGGCCAAGAGACATATGAAAAAATACTCCAAGTCACTAATCATCAGAGAAATGAAAATTAAAACTACACACCTGTCAGAATGGCTACCATCAATAAATCCACAAACAAGTGCTGGCAAAGATGTGAAGAAAAGGGAACAAGTTCACTGCTGGTGGCAATTGGTGCAACTACCATGGAAATTAGTATGGGTTTTCCTCAAAAAATTAAAAATGAAACTCCACTGGACTCAATGATCCACTTCTGGATATATATCCTAAAAACCCTGAAACACCAATAAGGAAGCATATATGCACCCTATGTTTATAGCAGCATTATTTACAATAGCTAAGATTTAGAATCAGCCTAAGTATCCATCAGTAGATGAATAGATAAAAAAGCTGTGGGACATTTACACAATGGAATACTATGAGCTGTTAAAAAAAAGGGGGGGGAGGGGCATCTGTTATCCTTTGGGACAGCATGGATGGACCTAGAGACTATTATGCTAAGTGAAATAAGCCAATCTGAGAAAGACAAACATCACATGTTCTCACTTATTTGTGGAATCCAATGAACAAAATGACTAACTGACCAACAAAGTAAGAGCTGAGCATGGAGGCATGGAACAGACTCACATACCTCAATGTGGGGGTGGGGGAACGAGGAGAGATAAACCAAAGAAATTACATACTTACATACATAGCCCATGAACACGGACAATAGGGTGGTGGAGACAGGGGTTAGGGGGGCAGGGGCTGGGCAGAGGGAGATAAACAGGGAGAAAATGGGAAACATCTGTAATACTGTCAACAATAAAAAAATAATAAAAACTGAAAAAATAAAAACGTGTGTTAATATTAATGTTCAAATTAAAAACAAAAAAAACTTCAAATTTCAAAAGAACCCCTGAACCACATCAATGCAGCACAATTTGATAATTACTATCTCCTTACTTTTCATCTCCTATGAATTTTACCTGTTTCCAGTGCAGCCTCACTTCTATTGTTTTTTTTACGTACAGCTGTTTGATTAATCTTATTACAACCCAACTATTGCCGGCACAAGCAGTTTACTAGTAATGATTTCCATAATCTACCGAGTCAAGTACAGTTCCAGGCACCTGAAGCCCTCTATGATATGAACCCAGTACACTTTTCAAGTCTTTTCCTCCATCATTTCCCAGACAAATTCTAAACTCTAGTAAACCAATTGTTTTCCATTCCTTAAACAAATCTTTTTCAACTACACAGCCTTTTATTTTAAAGGTTATGTATCTACTGGTATTTGAGATTTTCTTGCCTTACTAACTCCACCTAAGAAATTTCTGCTCATCTTTTTGAGCTCAGCTCAAACCCCACCACCCTGCTAAACATTGCTTCCACCTCTAACCATGTTAACGAATTATGTACTTTATTTAATCACATCTAGACTAAGTTGTACCATAAAAAGGATTTTTAAAAAGTAGTTCCTATAAAATCTAATAACAGAAACTAATAACTGAAATGACTATTTAAAATTGCCCAATTAGTGATAGAAGTCTTCCAATAGATAGAAATTGGATTATGGTGATGACTAAATAAATTCACTAAATATTATTGAATTAATGACTTAAAAATGGGTCAATTTTATATACCTAAATAAAAATGTATTATTTTTTAAAAAAGAACTCGCATTCCTGGCCGACGTGGCTCAGTGGTTGAACATCAACTTATGAACCAAGAGGTCATGTAGGGTTTGGTTCCCGTTCAGGGCACATGCCCAGGTTTCAGGCTCGATCCCCAATGTGGGGTGTGCAGGAGGCAGCTGATCAGTGAATCTCTACCATCACAGATGTTTCTATCTCTTGCTCCCTCTCCCTTCCTCTCTGAAATCAATAAAAATATATTTTTTAAAAAAATCACAGAACGTATAAAAGAGGTTACCAAGGACTTGCAAGGAATGGGATGTTATTATTTAGTAGGTCCCAAGTTTAGTGTGGGATGATGAAAAACTTCTGAAAATGGATAGTGGTAATGGTTGTATAACACTGTGAATGTTCTAAATGCCAATGAAACATACATTTTAAAATCGTAAATTTTATATTATGTATATTTAACCATAATTTTTAAAATGAGGTTGGTTTTATTTTTTTATTTTATTTTCTGAAAATATATATCTTTATTGATTTCAGAAAGGAAGGGAGAGGGAGCAAGAGATAGAAACATCTGTGATGGTAGAGATTCACTGATCAGCTGCCTCCTACATGCCCCCTACTGGGGATCAAGCCCACAACCGTGGCATGTGCCCTTGACTGGAATCGAACCTGGGACCCTTCAGTCCACAGGCAAATGCTCTATCCACTGAGCCAAACCAACTAGGGCCTGAGGTTGGTTTTAAACATATTGAGTTTGCAATACCTGTGGAACAATGATGGAGACGTTAGAAGAATCTAAAGCTCAGAAAAGAGAGCAAAACTGAAGAATAATTTGAAGATACTGAACCATAACTGAATTTTAGGAAGTAACCCAGTACCTAACATGTAGTAGCTGCTCAATAAATATTGTCAACTAAATATTTGTTGTTAAAAAGAATCAATAAATTTTCTTAAAAATACAAAACATTTCAATTTTCTCATCAGTTGACAATGATTCATCTTACGGATTTGTTAAGTACCATATTAAGCTATCATTATATTTCTACATTCTATAGACTTCTCGGTACTTTATATGCACAAAAGAGAATCACTTTCTTATGCCTTGGTCTGTTTTACACATGAATAAGTATCACAAGAAATCAAGACTTGGAGTCTTCTCTCTTTATAGGTGAGAGGTAATACCCACCCGAACAGTTACTGTGTGATTGGCAGATGGTCTCAAGAGAGGCAGTTGGGTCCCACACTTAGGCATTCTTCTCATCTCCTCAATGGGAGTTCCAAGCCATTTCTTATCTGGAGAAAGGTGAGGTGGAACGTATTTAGGGATCCTCCTGTCTGTCCTTTGATGTTTGATTTCACATTGTTCTTTTCTAAGGTCAAAACAAATGTATACAGTCACGAACTACTTACTGTTTAAATTCACTTAGATACACAATACAAATCTTACCTAGAATGTTATTGTTTTAAATGTGCCAAGCTTGTCTTTCTACTTGGTAATTAAGAAAAATAAAAAAACTTATAAAGCTTATAGTAAAACCCAAGAGTTCAGTTTCACTAGTTTGTGGAAGAAATTCCCAAACACAAGTAAATCACTTTCTGAAGAAATGACCATTTAAGAATATGGACACTGCCAGTCATCTTCCATGAAGTGAACTTTGACAGGAAAAATAAATCACAGAAATAATAAAGAGTGGGCTTTAAGATTCCATAAGGAATATTTACAAAAACGTAACTTTCAATATATTATTTTTGTAATTAGACAGCCTGGGATTTAAATCGCAGTGTTAAGACCCACAAATTACATAATTTCAGTGAATTCTCTAACACAAATTTCAGTGTTCTCATTTTTTAAGTGAGTACAATACCACCTGCATGCCTTTCAGAGCATTAGAGAAACTGCAATATACAATGGCCTAGGGAACGGCTAAATGAACAGTAGCTGCTATCAATCAAATATTTTTATGTCTTGATAATTCACATTAACTTCAAAAGGAAGTTCATTAAACTAAAAAACTGATTAACAATACTTATTTACATCTTCTTTTCTGTTTCTGGCCTTTTTAGAATTTAAAATTTGGAGTCTAGGTTCAAATTAGCATAAACAGATAGCAAGAAACACAACTGTTTCTTTGCTTCAGTGTAAACTGTATCTTTGCTAAACTCCCCTTAAAAAAATTACAAAATGCATTGCACTATTGGAGATACACCTGATAGAAAAAAATTACCTTTTGTCCTCTGCTTTAGGCATTCTCACGAAATGATCTGTGATTTTAGAACCCTTTTTCCCATGTTGCTTGGAATTTCTGCATTCTACATTCAGGCTAGAAGTACTTCCAGGCAGTCTGGCACTTAAATCATTCATTCCAGCACAACTTTCTCGTTCAAACTGGAAATGTAATCGAATTTCACCTCCCTTAGCAGATGACTGTTTCCTCAATCCAGTGTCAGCTTCTTTGGCTTGGAACTTTGAAGGTTTATTTGCTCTTTGGGTGGAACTGCTATCTTCTTGTTCATCAAATCCTGGACTCGTTTCTTCATCTGCTTCTGAGTCCTGACAACTATTTTTGGAATTATCTACATCCATTGGTGACTCGAGTTCACTTTCTTTCTCAAATGGAGGAGAATTTCCTAGGCTACTTTCCTGCCTACTCAATTTGTTGGCATTTTTCAGTCCAGTATTGACATCCTCTGAGCCAATGTCTGACAGGGGACTCTCAGGCACTACATCTATCTCTTCCTGTTGACAATCTGCACAGTCTTCCACAAGGTGGCAAGACTTTCTGCACTTCTGGTGGCTTCTGGCTTCTCTGGCCTGTTCACCTTCTGTAGTCTGCTTTGCATTTGCAAGCTTTACAGGTATAAAAAACTGTTGATTATCTCTACTTTCCTCACCATACGTGTCACTGTAATCATCATTTTGAGGTGACTGATCAACGTTAGCATTGCTGAACTGTTCTGATACCAGAGTTCCTGTTGGAGGTTCACCTTCCAAAAGTTGCTCAGTGTGTTTTCCTTCATTTTGCCACTTACACATAGCTGCAGTCTGCTGCTGGTTCAAATACTGTGTACTTTTTTCAACTGGTGATTTATCAATACTTCGCTGAGAAACATTTTCTAATTTTTCCATGTTATGTTGATAAAAGTTATCTTTTTGTACAGAACTCATCATGGATTCTATTCTTGTATTGTTGTTTTCTTTACTATGCAAACTATAAGAAAATAGAAAGAACTAATGACAAAACAGAACTTACATTATAATAGAAAGAACTTATGATGCAAAGAAACCACTTACCCAACCACATTCCAACATCACAGCAATAATTAAACTACTTGTGATTATCTAAGCATACAGCATTCTCTTTATGACTCCATGTCTTTGCATATATGCCTATAATGCCCTTTCCCCAACTATGTGCCTAGTAAACATCTCCCAGGATGAAGCAATAAACGTCACTTCCTGTGCAGTCTTTCCTAAAGGTAAAGTGGATTGTTTGTTTTACATTCTTACTACCACTGTACCTTGTTTATACCTTTACTATTGCATTTATCACACTAAGTAATATAGCAGGTCCTTGAATAACATTGTTTCATTCAATGTCATCCATCTACACTAATAAAAGAGAAAAATGGTAATTGGCGTACGACGCTACCCTTTTCATTGGCTAATCAGGGCTATATGCAAATTAACTGCCAACTCAGATGGCAGTTAACTGCCAACAAGATGGCGGTTAATTTGCATATGTAGGCACAATGCAGGGAGGCGA
>NW_006285939.1:2465237-2465587 GCF_000327345.1 Myotis davidii
CCCCCCCCACACACACACACCCAGTGCACGAATTTCGTGCCCCGGGCCCCTAGTATACATATAAAAAGCCAGAGACCTGAATGGCTGATCGCTATGATGCCACTGCAGCCAGCAAACCCGCCAATAAGGGCGGGGGGCCAACCTCCCGCAGCCCCTCCCCCTGGCCGGCCCACCCCAGATCGGCCCCCCTCACCCCAATCAGGGGCAGGGCCAGCAGCCAACCTCCCACGGCCCCTGCCCCTGGCCGGCCCAGCCTGATCAGCCCAATTGGGGCGGGTTGGCTGGACTCTACCCATACATGAATTCGTGCACTGGGCCTCTAGTATTGAATATAATTTAAAATACGAAAT
>NW_006285939.1:2465710-2466084 GCF_000327345.1 Myotis davidii
TCATCCTAAGCCCCTCCCCGCAGCCAGCCTGGCCATGATCAGGCCCCCATCAGGGCGGGCTGGCCAGGCAACTTCCTGCTGTCTCCTCCTCCCAACAGGCCCTGGGTGGGGCGGCTGGCCAAAACTCCCCACAGCCCCTCCCTCTGGCTGGGCCCGCCCCTGGTTGCCCCCCATCCCAATAGTGGGCGGGGCCAGCCAGCCAACCTCCTGCAGCCCCTCCCCGCAGCTGGCCCTGTCCCCAATTGGCCTCCCCTACCCCTATTGAGGGTGGGGGGGCAGCCTACCCCCTGTTGCCTCACCCCCTGGCTGGCCTCACCCCCAATTGCCACAAACCCCAGTAGGGGTTGGGGCCAGCTGGCCAACCTTCTGTAGCC
>NW_006285939.1:2471041-2495278 GCF_000327345.1 Myotis davidii
CACCCCAAGGCTGGCCAGCAAATCTCCCACTGCCCCTCCCCTGGCCACTGACCCCCCCCCCAGTGGGTTTGTCCCACCCCAATCAGGGGCAGGGCCTGCCAGCCAATCATCCTAAGCCCCTCCCCGCAGCCAGCCTGGCCATGATCAGGCCCCCATCAGGGCGGGCTGGCCAGGCAACTTCCTGCTGTCTCCTCCTCCCAACAGGCCCTGCTGATCTGCCCTGATTGGGGCTGGGGTGGCCATACCCCACCCATGCATGAATTCATGCACTGGGCCTCTAGTTTTGTTATAATGTTGATAAGATGCAATAGGAACTTAACTCCTGTTTCTATCATTAAGCCTACAGCAACTGGTTTCATTATGTCATTTCACTTAAAGATGTGAAACCTATTGAAACATTAAGTGAAGATTACTGTAATCATGTGTTTCTGTATCTGTTATCACCATAACAAGTATCTTAAAGAAAATTATTTCTACTTCACCTCTGTATCTCAAGTATATAGGACAATATAAAGTATATGAGACTCTAAAAACTATAAACTGAAAGAATGAATAAATGTGGATTTAAAAAACTGAGAAAGCAAGGAGAGAAAATAGCATGAAGATAAGATAAAATATCCATATATCATGCCATTCATATCTCTATGTACATATGTTTCTGTACCTTTCTGATTCAGTTGTCTTGATTCCTTTAGTGTCCATCCAACTGGTAATAGTCTTTTGTTTGAAAACTGTTAAAAAAAAAAAAACCAACAACACCCAAAACATCAATGTAAATGAATACATACCTTCAAAGAGAAAATACTTATAACAGCATATACACATGTAAGGCATTATACTAGGTTCTGTGGATTGAAAAGATCATTCACTCCTTTCACACTCAAGCAATGGGAAATAATACAGGAGCATAAATATAAATACATGTGTCATACAGTAGAAAGCAACCAGCCTCTAAAAGAGTTGGTATGGCCTAATGAATGAGCGTATAGGCTCTAGAATCAGACCACCTGGACTCAAATCCTGGCTCTCCCAAGAGATTCCTATGTGACTTTGTGAAGGGTCCTTTCTCTGTCTCAGATTCCTTACCTGTAAACATGCAAATGAATAGTATCTCTCTTGGGATTACAAAAAAAAAGTGCCAAAGGTCACACTCAGAGCTGTAATTCCAGAATTCAAAACAAGGAAGTCCCAGTAATGCATGACACATGTAGCCTAGAAGGCAAATCTGAAGGGGCAAGAAGAAACTACATTGGTAGAAACCAGCAAGAAAACTACTGATCTAGGTCAGTGGATCCCGAACCCATCTGAATCACTGGTAGGCTGCTAATAAGTGGGTCCCAGAGCCACATCACACGTACTGAATCAGAGCCTGTATGTGTGATGATGGAGGTATGAGGGGAGCTAGAATCTGTATTTTTTCCAAAAAATGATTTTGATGATCAACTAGTTTGGAGAACTACTGCCAAGGACCAGACTAATCCTTGTGAGAATAGAGAGGAAAAGTTGAGAAGTGAGTCATCACAGACTTCACAATCATAGAAATCAAAGGTGACACTAAGTTTTAAGCTTAACAGAGTTAAAAGATGGGACAGCATTAAATAGAAATCGGGGGGGGGGGTCTGGATTTAGGGGGAAAATATAATTAGGTCAATTCTGAACATACTAAATTTGAGTTGCCAATGCGATAACTACATAGAAAAGACCGGCAGACAGTAGCAAAAGTAGCTCAGTAGAGAGAGATGCAACATAAATAAACGCAAACCACAACTTATACAAGCATTAGAAATAAACATGCTTTCAAAAGTTAATGTACTTCATGTAGATTAAATGTATATAATATTTTAGTATAAAAAACACAAAATCTTGCCGAAACCGGTTTGGCTCAGTAGATAGAGCGTCGGCCTGAGGACTGAAAGGTCCCAGGTTCGATTCTGGTCAAGGGCATGTACCTGGGTTGCGGGCACATCCCCAGTGGGAGATGTACAGGAGGCAGCTGATCGATGTTTCTCTCTCATCGATGTTTCTAGCTCTCTATCGCTCTCCCTTCCTCTCTGTAAAAAATCAATAAAATATATTTTTAAAAAAAACACAAAATCTTGAACAGTCTCAACTACTGGTCTAAACTGCAATGAATCTAGGCATACTGAATCATAGACTCATTTTCATCTACATATGGCCCTCAAATACCATGAGCTAACAGATGCTGTCCCAAATATATGAAAATCAACAGTTTATTTATCACTGTAATTAAGTGCCACATAATTTGAACCTTCCACAAAATACTAACAGTCTATCTAGTAAAAATGTTTTGCTTTTTCAAAATAGTTTCTTTCAAAAAAGTAATTACATATATTTAATATTTCATGTTAAATATTAACATGTTATATGTTAAATATCACTACTTTAGTGATATTTAAATATCATGTTAAATATCACTACTTTAGTGATTTACTTAAGTACAGCAAATGAGGCTTCAGAAAAAAAATAGTTTCAGAAAGGAATAAGAGATGAACCACTTGATTCTGGGACATTTTCTATAGTTCCACCTCCTCTATTTAATTTCATTATATCATATACAGCAAGTATAAAAAGTCCTCAAAGTACAAACCAGCAATGAGTTCCCCCAAAACAAAATCACTTTTTGAGCCTGTGTAGAATTTAAAACATCTTTTTCCATAAATATGGTATCCAACATGAAACAGTACCACAATGACAAGTCTGTAGAACCAAAATACTGCCTACATTATTTCATTAAAAAACTATGAAGTGTTCCAGTGCAGTTGAAGGGCAGAGTCTTTAACCACTTGCACCATCCGTGGAGTGGGAGAGAAACTAGGTAGTTATAACAGACAGAAAAAGGGAGCTCCCACACCAACACAACTGGACAAATCAGGCCCTATCAAAATATGAATGGCATGCTAGATTCTGGCTGTATGTAGATGTACAAATCTTAATCAATATAAGAACTATGCCCAGGAAAATAAATAACACAAAATTTAAAGACACTGAAAAAATACCCACTTCCTTATCCTGCCTACTTCTCCTAGGATAACTATACATAAAAATTCTAAATACCAAGTTCATAAAAAAATTCCAAAATTTGAAACAACAATTTTCGATAGATTTAGACTTTGAAGACTTTGTTAACTGGCATCCTGTGTCAGATATACTGAAAACATTTACACACATAGAGTATAGCCCAAGTATTAATTTGGTTCATCTTCTGCAGGAAATCAGAAAATCCAACCAGTGAGGACTGCCTGCCCCCTGCCACCTGCAAATAACTTTTCCTCCTTTATTTGTAAACTAGAGGCCCAGTGCACAAAATTCAAGTGGGGGGGAGGGGCCTCTGCCTGGTCTATGCCCTCTCCCAGTGGGGGAGCCCTCGGGGGATGTCTGACTGCCATGGAGGCGGGAGAGGCTCCCACCACCTCTGCTGCGCTTGCCAGCTGTGAGCCTGGCTTCTGGCTGAGTGGTGCTCCCCCTGTGGGAGTGCACTGACCACCAGGGAGCAGCTCTGGCATTGAGCACCTGCCCCCTGGTGGTCAGTGCACATCATAGTAACCAGTAGGACGATTTGCATATTGGTTGCTTATCTTTCAGTACTTAGTTTAGGTCTGCTCCCCACTGCCTCTAAATCAGGGGTTCTCAACCTTCCTAATGCCACGACCCTTTAATACAGTTCCTCATGTTGTGGTGACCCTCAATTTCATTGTTACAAATTGAACATAATTAAAGCATAGTGATTAATCACAAAAACAATATGTAATTATAGATGTGTTTTCCGATGGTCTTAGGCGACCCCTGTGAAAGGGTCGTTCGACCCCCAAAGGGGTCGCGACCCACAGGTTGAGAAACGCTGCTCTAAATCCTGAGAGAAGTGTACACCACTCACTAGAGGACTGCCTGACCCCCTTTTTGAAATGCTATCTTCCCTACGAGACACAACAAAAGCCCGGCTCTCCCCCTACTTCTCTGGCTGCTTCTCTTCAGTCTACTCTAAATGGTAGTTTCTGAAAGTTTCTGTCCTAGGTCACCTCTATTTCCTCTGCATGCTTTCTATGATCTAACTTCCATAGCATCAATTATCATGTTTATGCCAAAAACTTCCAAACCTTCATTTACAGCACAGATATACTCCTTCTGAGTACAAACCCACACACTGCATTCTCTCCTAAATGGAACCACTTCTTCCCTTCCCTATTGCCCACAGCTAAGTATAAAACCATCTTTTCTCCCACCTAGATTAACCTTTAATGAGTCTTGGGCCTACACTTCTGCTTTCTTTCAATCCACACACCAGGCACGGGGACCTTTATCCCAAGCCCCAAAAAGATTATACATGATCAAGCCATTCCCTTACCAAAAATCCTTTATCAGCCTCTCTTTGCCTTGAAAGTGCAAAACCCTGCAAGTCCTAATATGATCTGGTCTTTGCCTAGCTCTCGGTCTCATCTCTCACTCTCTCCCTCTTGACAGTTTATCCGCTGCCTGCGGGAGTGCCTCCTTCCTTCCTCTTCACCTAGCTGACTCCGCAGTCCTCATTCTTCAGGCCTGAGAGCAAGCATCTCATCTTCTGGGAGACTGTCCTTGATCCTAGACTGGACTAGGGATTCCTGCCACCTATCAAAACACCCATTACCCTTTATTATGTAACTGTCTCTCTCTCCTGAAAAGTTTTGGGGCCTGAAGACAGAGGCCAAATGGTCTGGTTCAACCCCGCACGCCAGAGTTGAGCACAGCACCGGCTAAAAGGAACAGCTCTGCGCCCCTGGAGCCAGAATCTGAGCTGAGGGAAGTTGCGTTATAGTTTCTCTCCATCGAGAGGTTGAAGGTTCACATACACAATTACACCTCCTTAACGCCTAAGACAATTTCTCACGTCAAACCCGAGTAAAGCAGACGGGCGGAGTCTCCTGTCATTTTCCGCCCGGGGACGGCTCATCAGGGCTTCTCACACCATGACAGGAAAAACGTGACCCCATCTCCCCACCTTCGTGGCTCAGTAAGGGGACCTCGGAGCGGTGCACACTAGACCAGAAGGGGTGACTGGAGTCCCTGGGTCCCCACGGAGCCCAAGAGGAGGTTGGGGCCGAGGCGAAGGGCAGAGATCTTTATTTCCCCACGTACCAAGCGAGGTGGTGCTGCCTCTGTGCGGTCCCGCCCACCCCGGGACGCCGCCTGGCGAGGAGGGTGGGACCCTGCACCGCACAGCAGCGTCCTTGGGATCGAGGACGCGCCTCTGCCCGCCGGGGAAGCTCCGGGCGTCGGAGGCGGCCGGCGGAGAAGTTTCAGAGGCGCCCCACCGGGGTCGCTTGATGCGGGGCTCACAGGCGGGGCCCGAACTCATGCTGGGACCCGCACCGCACAGTCCCCGGCCGGCCCGGGCGGACAGCCTCGTTCACTAACCCTGCGGGACGGACTGCGCCTCCTTCTCGGCGCCGCCGGGCACCATCCCCTCTCTGCGCTGCCTGCTTCTGCAGCTGCTCCTCCGCCGGCTGCCCAAGCCAGGCCCTCCCCCGCCGCCTGCCTTCCCTCTTCCGCGGGGAACCCGCCTGCCTCAGGATGCGCCGCCCCGACTCGGGCTCCGTTCACTTTCCCACCACCGGAAAACTGCCGTCAGGCGCGGCCGGCTTCCGGGTCGTACCACGTCGCAAAGCGGAAGTATGAGGCTTAGCGGACACCGGCGCCCGGAAGGTCAGCGTGTGAAGGAGTCGGTGGTAACGCGCGTCTCCCCGCTGTTACTGAAGAGCGACGGCCGGACGGGCGACCGCGGCCTGAGGCGGTGGTGAGGGGCCGACGGGCAGTTTGCGGCGAGGCCATGGAGGGCGGCGGGGGAAGCGGCAACAAGACCACCGGGGGGTTGGCCGGCTTTTTCGGAGCCGGCGGAGCTGGTTACTCGCACGCGGATTTGGCCGGAGTCCCGCGTAAGTACCGCGCGCGGCTCGTGATCGTTTCTGCGACTCGGCCCGGCGTGCGGCTGCCCTGCCCTCTCTCACTTGTTGGTGCTCACGGTCCGCAGTGGCCGTGGTGCGGTTGGTGTGTCTCTGCCGCCCCGTCAAGACCGAGCAGATGTTGGGGGCCATGGGTCCCCGCAAGCTGATGAGGGCTCAGAGATGTTGCACGTTTCCTTCCTTCCGTATCCGAGCCTCGTGCCGTATCTCTCCTCCCACACGTTCATCTCCTCGTGTGGTGGGCTGTGTATTCGGCCCTACGTTAAGAGGGGGGCCCAGCTCTGCCCGTAAATGTATTCCAAACAGGATCCCGTAGAAAACCTTTTAGCGCAAAGCCGCCTCTTCTACCCCACAAAGTCGCCGTCAGGTCGGATCCTCAATGGTACAGGGAGGCGACCGAGAGAGAGGAGCCGGGACCCGGGCGGGGCTGGAGGTGAGCTGAGCTTGCAGGTCCCCGGCGAGAAGGAAGACTTTCGGGAAAGGCGTGTGCGAGGCGGAGGTGCAGAAGCGTGAACACCGTGCCTTTGCCCCTCCTCGTTCCCAGGAACATGGACTCCAGACCCTCCGGACGGCGTGGGATGAGGAGAACTCGGACTTAAAGATAGTAGGGACTTGGTGGAGGATAACGGCTTGAAAAAACTGTTTTCTTTTTGATAATTCTTGAGTTTCTCTAGGTCCTTTAATGCTCAAGAACAACAAAAAAAAACCTTTTACAGTTCCTAGTGTCACCTGCGTCAAAACTGCACCTAGAACACAGTTTATGTACATCGTAGGAGGCTGGTGTTGGAGCTCAGAGGCACAGCGTCGTCGTGTTAACTGGACTACGGTTGAAGGCTGAGGGAGGGCTTGAAGGGTGCACACCAGTCATTGAGCACCTACAACGAGCCAGTGACTTTAATGGACCTAAGCAGTTAATTTCTTTTTTTTTTCTTTGTAAGGCCGCTGCTTTCATGGAGTTTACATCCTACTGAAGTGAGCAAAGTAACAAATAAAAGCACTTCAGTTAGCGTTAAGTGTGCGTAAAGGCCGCAAAGCCAGGTCAGGAGATGGTGCGGGAAGCAGGAAGCCATTTAAGAATGGGTCAGGGAAAGCAACTCAGGGTGTTGATATTTGGGCTGTGGCCTGAATACAAATGCCTGGGAGGAGGCAGACATACCACTGAAAATGTCTAGTACCTGTGTCCCGCGAAGAAAACAAACGGCGTGTTGGAGGAACAACTGTTAGATGTGTCTACAAAATTGCAAGAGAGCTGGAGCGGTAGGAGATGCTGAGCAGAGGGGCAAGGAATGGCAGCTAACGTAGTGTTTGTGAGCCATGGTGAGGCGTTCGCATTTGTAAGTGTAAATGGCCGCCATTCAGACTGATCTCCGTTTTGTTTCTTAAATCACGTTCGTTGCTATGTAGAAGGTGAATTCAAGGGCCCTAGCCTGTTTGGCCCAGTGGATAGGGTTTGGCTCGGTGGAGAGAGCGTCGGCCTGTGAATCCCTGCGAATCAAAGGTCCGGGGTTCGATTCGGTCAAGGGCACTACCTCGGTTGGGTTGCATGCTCCTCCCAGGCCTGGGCCCTCAGGGCGCGTGCAGGAGGCAGCCAAATCAATGTGTTTCTCTCTCTTCCACTCTCTCTAAAAATCAATGGAAAAATATCCTTAGATGAGGATTTTGTTTTTTAAGTGAATTGAAGGGACTACTGTAGTCTAGTGAGATTTAATGGACTAGGATGGTGCCAATAAAGACAGTGGTAACTGACACAATACAAGATAGCTATTGAATCGGAACTACTAGGACTTTCAGTTGATGAAAAGACCAGAGTCATAGGAAATGCGTAGATTTGTGAACAATCAACTAAGATACAGAAGGATCCAAAGATTAAATTTAAAGTGTGAGAAAGTTTATTTTCCTAACTTCAGTTAGTGGGATTCCAGTCTGGCCCTCTTGCGTTTCCATTTTCTCTCGTCGTAACCCCCATCCCTGTGGTAATGGCCAGAAAATTCTCTACCCTGCCATAGTAAATCAACTCTGTCAGCAACTGTCAACATGGAACTGCCATGAAATATTTATTCACAGCACACAGCCCAAACACTGTTTCTCCCATGGAATTATTTGGTTTCTTGTCAGTTTCATTTTGCAATTTGTATAGTTGGCAAGCACTCTTGTAGCAAAGGAGAAAGAAATTAGCTTTCTAATTGACCTGGGCTGTGCTTCCTTATATGTGTGGGTGCCTGAGCCACCACTGTAATACCCGGTTTGGGATTGAAGGCAATAGGAGGAGGTAGCCCCAAAACTGCCAGACAAGAAGGATAAGCATAGAAAAGTGAGAGGAAATATCACATTCAGTGAGTCTGTGAGTCAAAATTGCAAAACATGAAACAAGAGCACAATTAATGCTAAATTAAATAACTTTAAACTTCTTGTTGCAATATGATGCTTTGTTTTCTTCTAGTGACTGGTATGAATCCTCTCTCTCCTTATTTAAATGTGGATCCACGGTATCTCGTGCAGGTAAGATTAAGACTAGTCCTTTTATGGTTTTACTAGTTAGGTGCTTACCATTAAAAAATTTTAAATGTTAGGTATTTATGCTGACCTGATCTGTAATATGTATTTTTGGAGGCACCAGTTCTCTGGTATCTATTCACCCTTTTTTCTCATAAACCCTAGGGATTTGGCTTGCAACTCTCCCTGACATTAGTTGATTAAATCTCTTTAAAAGGTTTTGGGGTTTGGTTTTTCCCCCATATTTTTTAAATTGTGGTAAAATAACACTAGCAAAATTTGCTATATAACTGTTTTTAAGTGTTATGTTCACTGTCACTAAATACATTTATACAACCATCACCACCTACTATATCCATAACTCTTGCATCTTGTAAAAAATGAAACTCTGTAGTCCCCCCTTTCCCGCAGTTTCACTTTCTGTGGTTTCAGTTACCCATGATTAACTTTGAAAATATTAAATTTAAAAATTCCAGAAACAAACAATTTATAAATTTTAAATCACAGGCCATGCTGAATAGTGTGATGAAATCTCCCACTTCATACCGCATAGGACATAAATCATCCCTTTGTTCAGCAGATTGACACTATATATGCTACCCTCCTCTTAGTCACTTAGTAGCCTTTTCTGTTATCAGAGAGAGAAAGACCCACATAATTCACATAACTTAATACAGTGTATTGTTAAAATTGTTCTGTTGTATTAGTAGTTGTTGTTAATCTCTTACTGCGCCTATTTTATAAATTAAACTGTCATAAGTACAGGAAAAAAAAATAGCAGGTATAGAGTTCAGTACTATTCACAGTTCCAGGCATCCACTGGGGATCTTGGAACAGATCACCCGTGGATAAGGGAGGACTAGTGTACCCATTACAAAATAACTCCTCATTCCACTCTCCCCCCAAACCCTGACAATCACCCTTCTGTCTCTGATTCTGTATACTCTAAGTACCTCAAATAAATGGAATCATATAGTATTTGTCTTTTTATGACTGGCTTATTTTATTTAGCATCTCATTCCATTGAATAATATTACATTTTGGTTATCCATTCATCTGTCTGTGACACTTGTATTGCTTCCATATTTTAGCTATTGCAAATAATGCTGCTATAAACATGGTGTATAAATATAAATACCTCTTTCAGACCCTTCTTTTAATTTTTTTTATTATACAGCCAGAGTGGAATTGCGGCATCATGTGGTAATCCGTTATTTTCTGAAAAATTGCCATATTGTGTTCCACAGCAGCTATGCTATTTTATATTCCCACCAACAGTGTTCAAGGGCTCCAATTTCTCTATATCCTAGTCAACACTTGTTATTTTCTGGGTTTGTTTTTTTATCATAGCTATCCTAATGAGTATGACGTAGTAACTCATTGTAGTTATGATTTGCATTTATATCTCCTGTGGAGAAATGTCTGTTCAAGTCCTTTGTCCACATTTAAATTGCGTCTTTTTTTGTTGAGTTTTCTATATATTCTGAATATTATGTCCCCTTATCAAATGCATGATATAAAAATATTTTGTTCCATCCTAGCTGGTTTGGCTTCGTTGGTAGAGCATTGGCCTGCGGACTGAAGGGTCCCACTTTCAATTCTAATCAAGTCACATGCCTGGGTTGCAGCTTGATCCCCAGAAGGCAGCTGATGAATGATTCTCTTTCGTCATTGATGTTTCTATCTATCTCTCCCTTTCCCTTCCTCTCTGAAATCAATAAAAATACATTTTTAAAAAATTAAAAATGGCCCTAGTCAGTTTGGCTCAGTGGATAGAGTGTTGGCCTATAGATCGAAGGGGCCCAGGTTCAATTCCAGTGAAGGGCAGTTGCAGGTTCCTGCCTGGGCCCTGATCAAGATGCATGCAGGAGGCAACCAATTGATTTGTTTCTCTCACATCAATACTCCTCTCTGTCTTTCCCTCTCTCTAAAAATTAATGGAAAAATATTCTCAGGTGAGGTTTTAAAAAAAAAACCACACAAATGGAACTGTCTTATGACCCAGCAGTTCCACATCTGGGAATTTATCTGAAGAAACCCAAAACACTAATTTGAAAGAATATATGCATCCCTATGTTCATTGCAGTGTTATTTACAATAGCCAAGATTTGGAAGCAGCCCAAGTATCCATCAGTAGATGAGTGGATAAAACCACTATGGTACATTTGCACAATGGAATACTACTCGCCCGTAAAAAGGAAGAAAATTTTACCCTTTGCAACAGCATGGATGTACCTGGAGAATATCATGCTAAGTGAAATAAGCCAGTCAGAAAGACACATACCATATGATCTCACTCACATATGGACTATAATGAACATTTCAATTCTAATCAAGTCACATGCCTGGGTTGCAGCTTGATCCCCAGAAGGCAGCTGATGAATGATTCTCTTTCGTCATTGATGTTTCTATCTATCTCTCCCTTTCCCTTCCTCTCTCTGAAATCAATAAACTCCTCTCTGTCTTTCCCTCTCTCTAAAAATTAATGGAAAAATATTCTCAGGTGAGGTTTTAAAAAAAAAACCACACAAATGGAACTGTCTTATGTCCCAGCAGTTCCACATCTGGGAATTTATCTGAAGAAACCCAAAACACTAATTTGAAAGAATATATGCATCCCTATGTTCATTGCAGTGTTATTTACAATAGCCAAGATTTGGAAGCAGCCCAAGTATCCATCAGTAGATGAGTGGATAAAACCACTATGGTACATTTGCACAATGGAATACTACTCGCCCGTAAAAAGGAAGAAAATTTTACCCTTTGCAACAGCATGGATGGACCTGGAGAATATCATGCTAAGTGAGATAAGCCATTCAGAAAAAAACAGGTACCATATGATTTTACTCATGTGGAATTTAATGAACAAACTGGTCTAACAAGCAAAATTGAAACAGACTTAAAGATAGCAAGCAGATAGCTCTGGTGGTTAGGGGATTGAGCAAAAAGAGAACTTGTGGACATGAAAAACTGGTGATTGCAGTGGGAGGGAAAAGGAATGTAAGGGTATAGGAAGGACAAATGGTGATGGAAAAAATAAAAGAAAAATGAATAGCATTCCAGTAAAAATATTGGCATGATTTTTTATCCTATGTAATAAAAGCATAGTATGCAAATTGTCCCCTCAACCGGGAGTTCGACCATAGGCAGGGCCAGCTGAGGGAAGGGAAGGAGTAGCCAGGTGGCAGCCCCTAGGGACCCTACCAGTGCACGAATTTTGTGCACTGGGCCTTAGTAAAGTTATAAGAAATAATAGTAAGTTAAACACAAATGAGGAACTATAACCTGGAAATCTTTAAATGAAATCTTAAATCCTTACATATATAAAAAAAGTACTTAATTACTTGAGCTTATTTTATTAGATCAGATTATTAATATTATTCATGAGTCTATGCATGAATACTTGAAATTAGGGTTATACATTTTAAGGTTTACACATTGGCCTCAGTATTCTATTGTTTTGGGTTTCGTTTTGTTCTTTTCTTTTAATCCTCACCAGAGGACATGCTTAGAAAGAGAGAAGCATTGATGGCTGCCTCCCGTTATACTGCCCCCCTCTGGGGATCAAGCCCACAAACCAGATATGTGCCGTGACCGGGAATCAAACCAGTAACCTTTTGGTGCTTGGGACAATGCTCAACCAATTGAGCCACTCAAACTGAGCTGTTTTGGGTTTTTTGGTTGGTTGGTTTTTTATTAGGATATTGGATTAAACTGATCAAGAAACTTCAAAGAGTTTTGTTAGATATCTCAGGAATGCAAGGTTGATTTAACATTTGAAAGTCATTGTACTGTGCCATATCAGCAAAGAAAAGAAACTACACGATTAGCTCAATAGATGCAGAAAAGGCGTTCGATCAAATTCAACATTCCTTTGTGTTTAAAACACACACACACACACACACACACACACACAATAAACTAGGAATAAAGGGGAATGTCTTCAATCTGATAAGGTTTTTTTAATCAAAATTTCCAAAGCTATGGGACTGGGTGACGGTGGACAAAGGAATGGGAGTGGGGATGGGGACATCTGTAATAGTGTCAACAATAAAAATGAAGTTTAAAAAAAATCCAGAGAGAACTCATGCGGGGGAAAAAAGCCAAAGCTAACATGGTGAAAATCTCAATATGTTCCCACTAATAAGGAACATGACAAGGATATCCACTCTCTTCAGCATTGTCTTACCAGGGCAATTAGGCAACAGAATGAATGGCATCCAGATTGATAAAGGAAGAAGTAAAACTATCTATTTGAAGGTATCATGATCTTGTGTATGGAAAATCCTAAGGGTCCAGCCGGCATGGCTCAGTGTTTGAGTGTCATCCTATTCACCAGGAAATCATGGTTGGATTCCCAGTTAGGGGGCTTGCAAGAGCAGCTTATCAGTGATTCTCTCATAATTGATGTTTATCTCTCTTCCTTGCTGAAATCAATAAAAATATATTTAAAAAAGAAAATCCTAAGGACACCACAAAAAACTTAGTTTTAATTTAGAATTTCAGCAATGTAGAATCACACAAGATCAGTATACCTAATTAATTATATTTCTATATAATAGCAATGGACACCACAAAAATGAAAGTGCAAAAACAATTCCATTTACAATGATATAAAAAAATTAAAAAGCAGGACTAAATTCAATAAAAATGCAAAATTTGTACTTTGAAAACTATAAAACATTATTGAAAAAACTTAAGACAAATAAATTGAAGGTATTCCAGTTTCTTAGAAGGTTTAATATTGTTAGAATAACAGTAATTTCCAAATCAACCTGCAGATTCAACAGCCTCTATCAAAATCTCAGCAGGCTTTTTTGCAGAAATTGGCTGATTTTAAAATACATATGAGAATACAAAGGATACAAAATAGCCAACAATCTGGAAAAGAAGAGCAAATTGGAGCACTCACACATCCCAATTTCAAAACTGATTCCCAAGCTACAGTAATTAAGACATTGTGGTGCTGGCACAAGGATAGCTCTATATATAGATCAACAAAATAAAATTGAGAGGCCAGAAATAAATTCTTCACATTTATAGTCAGTAGGTTTTCAACAAGGGTATGAAGACAATTCAGGAGGGAAAAATTGGTAATCATATTTTTATAGAAACCAAGAGCTTTAATTTCATGGCTTCCTCCCCCAACCCAAATTAATGTAATTAATCCTTGACCAGGGTCTACTCCCTCAAAATCTTTGAAAAGTTTTGTTATATGGAACAGTACTTTTTTTTTTTAATCCTCACCTGAGGACATGTTTGTTTGTTTGTTTTAGAAAGAGAACAGAGAAATGTTGATGTGAGAGAGAAACATCAACCGTTGCCTCCTGCATGCGCCCCAAATAGGGATCAAACCAAAGACCTTTCAGTGTACAGGATGACGTTCCAACCAACTGAGCCACACGGGCTAGGGTGAAACAGTACATTTTTATTAACTTTAAAAGCCCCAGTGACAAGTAACCATCACATTATTTTCAAGTCACTATATATGAATGAAGTATATTTGCTTTCAATCCTCATCGTCTTTTTAGTATAGTTGACCCTAACAAAGAGTAAGTTGGTAATGACATGCATTTGTACTTACTAATGTTCATCACGGCCATTTTTTAAATTACCTATTTGTAATTAATGACTCATTTTTTGATTGAAAGATAATTACTTACCTCATCAAATCAAATGTCACATTTCTAAAAACCTCAAGCCAGAAGCATAATTTAAAATTAAGTCATTAATTTGAAATTCAGGAAGCACCCAAAATTTACAAAACTGTCTAATAATCTAGTAATAAAAGCATAATATGCTAATTAGACCTGATAGCCAACCGTCCTTCCAGACAAAGCCGAGGGGGCTTCGAGGGCCGAGGGCAGGCCGCAGCAGCGGTGGCGGGGTGATGGGGGCAGCACCTTCCCCTGATTGGCCCGGTCGCCTCCCGCAAATGGAGGCCAGACTGTGGCTTAGGCCCGCTCCCCATGGGACCTTCGTTTAGTAAGTGCATTCCTGATTAGGAAAATCATAGCTCTGCACTGGTTTTAAGCCGTCAGTAGGACATCCCCTGATGGCTCCTGGACTCTGAGAGGGGGCAGGCCAGGCTGAGGGGACCCCCCACACACACATACCAGTGCATGAATTTTCATGCACTGGGCCTCTCGTGTATGAATATTATTCATGGTATGCCATCTATTCCAGTGTATGCTTATTGCCCAACCAACCATTTTTGTGTGGTAAGAGTAGATGTGTTTGCTTATTTGTGCGATTTTTGCTGAGAATATATGCATAAGGCAAAAATCAAAATCCAGTGCAGAGATATGATTTTCCTAATCGGGAATGCACTTACTAAAAAAGATCAGCATTTCACAAGGAAGTTAGAGAGTTGCTAAATGTGTATGTACTGTCCTTCAGGGGCTTTTTCTAATCATTTTTGTGTGGAGAGCTTGGAAAAATGTATTGAACTTGTCCTTTATAAGAATGTATTTTATTGCCCTAACCGGTTTGGCTCAGTGGCTAAGCGTCGGCCTGCGGACTAAAGGGTCCCAGGTTTGATTCCAGGCAAGGGCATGTACCTTGGTTGCGGGCACATCCCCAGTATGGAGTGTGCAAGAGGCAGCTGATAGATGTTTCTCTCTCATCGATGTTTCTAACTATCCCTCTCCCTTCCTCTCTGTAAGAAATCAATAAAATATATTTTTTAAAAAAAGAATGTATTTTATTGCACAATTAATCATGTAGTGTTATTAGAATAGCATTTCTTATCCTAGGGTTTGGTTCATACCAAATTTTGTGTATGCGTTTATTGGAAAGAGGGTCTATAGCTTTCTTTGTAAGATTATCAAAGGAATAATTATTAAGGTAATTTTGTCCTTGCATAACTGATCCAAACTGTTGTGCTTTTATAGTTTCTGCTCATTTTTTTTAATGATCATTTGCTCTTACACATCATAAAATGGTGTTTGATATGGAATGAAAGTTTTTTTATCCTTTCAGACTTTTAAGAATAAATGGTTACTTCTCATAGCTTTCACTTTACCTTTCTCTAGGGCTATTCTTCCTAAACTGTTGCACTGTTGCTTCAAATTTATTATTACACCAGAGGCCTGGTGCACAAATTCGTGCATGGGGGCAGGGGACCATGGGAGGTTGGCCGCTGGCCCCAAGGAGGGAGCCAGCCCTCAGCCCCGTTGGGAAAGGGGCCGTGTCCACCACAACCCACCCCTGGTTCCCCAGCCCAGCCCAGAGCCTAAAGGCCCCGGTGGGTGGGGAGAGGAGGTGACACTGCCATCAGCACCCCGCCTTTCCCCCCTCCTCCTTCCCTTGCTGCTGCATCACCACTGCGGCAGGCAGGCAGGCAGCTTCCAGGGAAGGGAGAGGAAGGGAGCGAGACAAATCCTTGTGTCCAGGGCTGACTTTCATTAGATTGCAGTGAGGGAGCTGCTCTGCTACGTATGAAACACCAACCCAGAAGCAGGTCTCTCCGAATGGTTTAGCAACAGGGACTGATGGGGGCCGGCTGGCTGAGGGGAGGGACTTCAAGCAGTTGGCTGTGGGAGTGCACTGACCACTAGGGGACAGCTCCTGAATTGAGCGTCTGCCCCCTGGTTGTCAGTGCGCGTCATAGCAACTGGTCTGTCGTTCTGGCAGTTCGGTCATAACGGTCGCTTAGGCTTTCGTATATAGAGATAAGGCAAATTACATGCAATCTGTAAAATTTACATTGAGAAGCACAGTTCTGAACAAGGATCCTTCCTAAGAATGCAGGTGCATAACTATATATGTTGTATATTTCATTTCACTTTGATTTAGATGTTGCTGTTGTTGCAGAAAGTTTTATTTTTGTTTAAGTATAGTTAAGTTTTAGATAACTTAAGATGATACTTTCTGTGAAAAACTACTTTAACAAATTAAAAAACACTCTGCAAGTACTCTGTCTTGAGAGGAGCTCAGCTTTGTTTTCATTATTACTCCTTTAGGATACAGATGAGTTTATTTTACCAACCGGAGCTAATAAAACCCGGGGCAGATTTGAACTGGCCTTTTTCACCATTGGAGGATGTTGTATGACAGGTGGGTGTAATAAATTTTTTAAGTGTTCTTAATCTAAGTAGTCAAAGATGCTTAAAATCAAAAGCAATTAGAATATTTTACGTTTTTCATCTTTTTCTGTTATATAAAAAATGAAAAAATCAAAAGTGCAGTTGTTTTTAAATATAAAGATGTATTATTTGGATGAACTGTTAACTATGATTTACTAGGGGCTGCATTTGGGGCAATGAACGGTCTACGGCTAGGATTGAAAGAAACCCAGAACATGGCCTGGTCCAAACCAAGAAACGTACAGTAAGTCTCATGTAATCATCTGATGTGGTAATGTTGACTATTAACTGCTACTGTGTCAGCTTGATGAGCACTATCTTGTGATTATAAATGTTGAGAGTATTGATAAACTTTTTGGTCATTCTTTTTCTTAGTCAAAATAAAAGGAACTAAGAAATCGAGTTAGTGACTCTTAAGCTTTTAAAAGGAATGATTTTTGAGCCAGTGTCCCTCAGTCAGCTAGTGCTACCCCATCCTAACTTCTCAGCTACACCTGTTTCATTCTGCAGGCCTACAAAACCTGCTTTTCAAATTTCTGAATGATTATATTATTTGGATTGTTCAGGGGCATCCAGAACCATAGGGTAGTGAAGAAATAAAAAGGACATAAGAGTGATTGCTAGATTCACTATTACTTGACTTAAATTTAACTTCACTTCCACTTCTGAAGTGGAACGCTACAGAAAATTTAAATCAAATTCCTAGAACTTAGAGGTAGTTCCAGAAGGAATAAGACAGTTTTCTAAGAAAATTATTTTGCAAAAAAGGGAAAGTACAATTAAGAAGATCAGACAGTGTATATAATATATATCTTCACCCAGCTTAAGAAATAAACATGACCGGTCCCTGTTGACATTCCCTTAATATCAGGGGTGGGCAAACTTTTTGACTCGAGGGCCACAATGGGTTCTTAAACTGGACCGGAGGGCCGGAACAAAAGCATGGATGGAGTGTTTGTGTGAACTAATATAAATTCAAAGTAAACATCATTACATAAAAGGGTACGGTCTTTTTTTTCTTTAGTTTTATTCGTTTCAAACGGGCCGGCGGGCCATAGTTTGCCCACGGCTGCTTAATATATTGTTTAGTTTTGTATGTTTTTATACTTGATATGAGTGAAATCACAGTATACATATATTCTTTTTTGTAATGAGAGTCTTGTTGTCTTATTTTTTATTGTTACTGATTTTTTTAGAGAGAGAGGAAGGGAAGGGAATAGAGAGAGAGAAACATGTATGAGAGAGGAACATCATCAGTTGGCTCCCTCCTGCAAAGTCCCTACTGGGGAGTGATGCCACAACCTGGGCAAGTGCCTTGACAGGGAATTGAACCAGCAACTGTTGGTTCTTGGGTCTACACTCAACTCCTGAGCACACCAGCTGGGCTACATATATTCTTCCTTGGCTCACATAGAACACTTGAAACTCCATCTGCATTATTTGTTGTTTAACCAGCAGATGGCAGCAGGTGTCTGTTAGAATTAGACCTTGGGGAATTTGAAGGTTAATTCCTGTTACTGTGTTGATCGTTGCCCTTGCTTTACTAGCCAAGATTCTTGACTATTCATATATATATATACATACACACACACACACACACACACATATGCGTATATGTGTATGTGTGTGTGTGTATATATATATTCTTAATATTTGTTCCTTACTCCGATAATTTTTTTTTTTACTTTTTGTGTTGTGGAAAATTTGGAATGTATATAAAAGTAGGCAAAATAGTACAGTGAACACCTATGAACCATAACTTATGCTCAGTAGCCATCAACCAAGACCAATTATGTCCCATCTCCTTCTTCCCTTCCATATTATTATGAAACTAATTCCCAGTGTTCTATCATTAAATATTTATTTGGAAGCTCTAGAAAAAATAACCTTTGTTTTTTAAAACAGTAACATTATTAATTTTTAGAGAGTCAAATTAGTTTTCATTTTTTAGAAATCTTTCACACCGTTTTTTACATAATCATGCTGCTCTTCCTAGACAAGGAGACAGCATTTAAAAATGGGAAAAAGATAGGGTTTCAAGCTAAACAGATCTATGTATCTTCAAAGCCTAGTTCTATTACTTGCTATTTTGTAATCTTAGATAAGCTTTCCATACTGTCTGCCTATAAAGATTGTTGAGAGATGATTAAAGTTAGAAGTAAAGGCCCAATATATGGAGGTACGGTGCCCAGTTGCATCCCAAAGAATTTTACCAATTTACAGTGCTATCAGCAGTACAATACTATGAAAATTAATAGTTTTTAAAGCTTGTGACAGCCCTAGTCAGTGTTGCTTAGCTGATGAGTGTTGTCCAATGCACTTTCCGGCCATTGGCTCAATTCCTGGTCAGGGCACAAACCCAAGTTGCGGGTTTGATCCCTCGTCCGGGTACATGACGAAGGCAGCCGCTCATTGTTTCTCTCTCACATTGATGTTTCTGTCTCTCTCTCTCCCCTCTCTTCCTCTGTTTAAAAATCAATCAAAAAAAGAGTGGTTTCTGTTTGACAATTTTTTTAAAAGGCTTGTGACAAATGTAAAAACAACGTGCTAAACAACGTGGTAAATAATTAAAACAATATACTGCTCTATAAACAACCTTTTATAATACAAATTTTTATCATTGAGCATTAATATTTAGTTGTGTTTTTTTTGTTTGCTACTATAATTCTATAATACCCAGCAGTAGTCAGCTGTCCAGATTGTTCCTGTGATGGTGTTACACTGCTGGGAGAGAAATGTCCTGTCTTCTGCCTCCAGTTGCCCCTGTCACTGTTCTGGTGGCATCAGGCACTGGTGCAAGGCAGAACTGTGCTTCCTTGAGAGTGTGCTAAGCATCCACTTTGGCTGCTTAGTTCTAGTGTGGGAGCAGACACAGCGTGCTTTCTCCATGGGTTCTGGTTTGTTTTTTCCTTCTCTTCGAGTACATACTTATTTTTAATTCTGCCCTATCCTATCTAATAAAAGACAAAAATGGTAATTGGCGTATGACCAATACCCTTTTCATTGGCTAATCAGGGCTATATGCAAATTAACTGCCAACTAAGATTGACAGTTAACTGCCAACAAGATGGCGGTTAATTTGCATATGTAGGCACAATGCAGGGAGACGAAAGGGAAAGCAGGAAGAAGCCCCCTGCCACTGACAGTGATCGGAAACCCAGGAGGGAGCTAAGAGCTGGGGGGCAGGGCATGGCCCCCCAGCCATGATCGGAGAATGAGGTGTCTTTGCCACCCTAGCCAGTGATAGCAGGAAGTAGGGGTGGAGCCAGCGATGAGAGCTGGGCACGGTCGAAGTTGGCAGTCCCAGGAGCTAGGGGTCCCTTGCCTGGGCCTAAAGCGAAGGCCACAATCGCGGGGCCGCTGCAGCTGCGGGTCCCCGCTGCCCGGGCCGGACACCTCAGCCAGAGGCGTCCTGCAGGGGCAGGGGCGGAGCCCATGCGATCGCGGCGCCTCCCGCAGCCACTGCAGGTCCCCACTGCCCAGGCCGGACGCCTAGGCCAGAGGCGTTAGGCCTGGGCAGGGGCGGAGCCTGCAACCGCGGGGAGCTGGGGATCCCCTGCCCAGGCCTAATGCTTCGGCCAGAGGCGTTAGGCCTGGGCAGTGGCGGAGCCTGCAACCGCAGGGAGCTGGGGGTCCCCTGCCCAGGCCTGACACCTCTGCCAGAGGCCTCAGGTCTGGGCAAGGGGCCAATCCGGTGATTGGTGATCGGAGGGTGATGAGGGTCAACTCCTCTGGCCAAGGCATCAGGCCTGGGCGGGGGCCTGGGTGGGGGGCGGAGCCCGGTCAGTCATATATCCCCCAAGGGCTCCAGGACTGCAAGAGGAAGCAGGCCCACACACACAACACACCCCAAGTGCACGAATTTCGTGCACCGGGCCCCTAGTCTTCTATAATATTCCATGATTTGATCTACTTAATATTCTCAACATATACCCCTCCCCCCAAAAAAACCTTAATTGTATGCTACTTTGTTCATTATAATGGCCATGTTGGTTTCTATAAACTTTTTTTCTTTTTGTGTTTCTGTAAACTTCTTATAAAAATACATTTCAGGCTGTCATTCAAAGCCTTTATGTGTTTGATATATATTTAATAATCTTATATATGTAAGAAATTTCCTTACTTGTTACTCACAATGGTTGGCATTTTTAACACACCTTCATTTATATTTCTATAAAGTAAAAGCCATTCTTACTCAATTCTGAGGAGGTATTAAGTTTTTTTCATGAAGAAAACTTGGAATTAGATTTATACTTTTTAAATAGCTGCAATTATGGTTTTTCACATTACTAGAGGAAATAATAATTCTAAATACAGATTTTTTGTCTTTCTGCCCTTGTAGGATTTTGAACATGGTGACGAGGCAAGGGGCACTTTGGGCTAATACTCTAGGTTCTCTGGGTAAGTAAAGATTTCACTTGATAATAAATTATTAATGAAAAGAAAGAATGTACACATATCATGAACAATTTGATCAACCAAAATGTTTTAAATTCTAGGAAGAACAGGAGCTACATAAAATAATCCCAAGGTTCTAATACCATCTTGTATACCATTTCTGAATGTTTCAAATCTTTTAAAACTCTAAAAAAAAACCCTCTAAGTACTCTCCTATCCAAACACAACACCAAATAAAATCATGAACCTTTCCAAATACCTTCTTTGCATATCCAGAGTCATAGTCACATGCCTAGATTAGTGACTATAGCTCGTCCTTCTTTTTGTTTTAAGTGAGTATACATAGCATTCCATCATATGGAAAGTCCCTTTCTGGACCAGTCTCTTCCTGATGGGCATTTTAGTTGTTGCCAGGCTTTTGCTATTACAAACATTGTTCAAGTGATCCTGCTGGCAGCATGGGAAAGCAGCAGGTCATCCACAAAAATCTGCTCTGCCCTCCACCATAAGCCAGCTGCTTATATTGGGTAGGAGGACAAAGATTACATGGGAAAGTGGGCCCAGGGTAATCATTACAGGTTACAAGTCATATGGGCTTGGCAGGGGGGCGAAGGGGGGAGGGGCATGGGGAGTATTACGTAGGGTGGGGTGGAGGGGTCAAATGTGGCAGTTTTGAGTTTGAGAACAGGTAAGAAAAAGGGTTAATGCAGCAATTTTTCAACTGGTGTGCCTGGTACATGGGAACTTTGATGCTAAATCTAAGAAAGTCTGGGTAGAACAGAATGGCTGAGTGATCACTCTTTATACCCAAAGGAATACTTACGGAATGATGACTGTAGGATACATTTATCTAAGTATAATTTCTATTCTGATTCTTAATCACCATTGTATTACTGATCAGTTCCATTTCCCCTGTAGCTTTGCTTTATAGTGCATTTGGTGTCATCATTGAGAAAACACGAGGTGCAGAAGATGACCTCAATACAGTAGCAGCTGGAACTATGACGGGCATGTTGTATAAATGTACAGGTAGGAGATTTTGAATAGAGAGCTCTCTTAATACACTTGAAGTATGCTTTTGATGCATAGATTTCGAAAGAATCTGCATCCTTTTTTTTTGCAGTATAATCTAGTGTTCTCAGAAACCAGAGATTGTTAGGTTTTGGTTTGTTTAGTTTTGGTAAAATACATATAAGATTAACCATCTGACCATATTTTTTTTTTTTAATATATTTTATTGATTTTTCACAGAGAGGAAGGGAGAGAGATAGAAAGTTAGAAACATCAATCAGCTGCCTCCTGCACATCTCCCACTGGGGACGTGCCCGCAACCCAGGTACATGCCCTTGGCCGGAATCGAACCTGGGACCTTTCAGTCCGCAGGCCGACGCTCTATCCACTGAGCCAAACCGGTTTCGGCCCATCTGACCATATTTTAAGTGTACAGTTGAGTAAAGTTAAATATATTTACATTGTTGTGCAACCAATCTCCAGAACTTTTCTTCATTTTGCAAAACTGAAACTACTCATTAAGCAGCTCTCCATTTCTCCCTTCAGCCCCTGGCAACTACCATTTTGCTTCCTATCTATGAAATTGACTACTTTAGGTACCTCATGAAAGTGGAATCATACAGTATTTGTCGTTTTGTGACTGGCTTATTTCATTTAGTGTAATGTCCTCAAGGTTCATTCATGTGTTACAGCATGTGTCACAATTTTTTTCCATTCTAAGCAGATACTTGGTTGCTTCCAACTTTGGCTACCTTGAATAATACCGTTATGTATGAACATTAGATAAACTAAATACCATTCAATTTTGAAAATAAAGTCCTAAGAGTTGATCCAAAATGGTCTGGGGAAGATCAAATATCAAATTCTCCTCTAAAATAGAAAAATAATTAACATTCACTGAACTATGATTATACTCTCAGCAATGAATACTTAATTTGTTTTATTTAAAACTGTGAAATGAGAATCACACTCCAGCTTTATAGATGAGCACAGTATTAAGACGACCTTTTTCAAAATGTCATATAAGCAGTGACAGCCTCAAATTTTTCATCACGTCAGTTTGTTTGTTTTTTTAATATATTTTATTTATTTTTCACAGAGAGGAAGGGAGAGAGATAGAGAGTTAGAAACATTGATGAGAGAGAAACATGGATCAGCTGCCTCCTGTACTGGGATGCCCGCAACCCAGGTACATGCCCTTGGCCGGAATCGAACCTGGGACCTTTCAGTCCGCAGGCCGACACTCTATCCACTGAGCCAAACCTGTTAGGACCGTCACGTCAGTTTTAAATTACTTAAACTGCTTAAGTTCTTCACTCCTGTCTCTGAAGAGCACTTTCATTTGTTTGATTGCTTTATTATGTCTGAGACACTTGATTAACTGAGTAATTCTGTTTATTAGGAATTCTTTCATCACATGTATCAGGTAATATTTTTGCTCAATTTTTATGAGAAAGAAATGTGAGAAGTCTCTCATGATTATAAAGTCCAAGTTTTCCTATCTTAGCTAGAGTGAGAGGCTTTTCTATATTGAAATAGATTGCATTTGGAATTTTATTCCTAAGAGCTCACACAGCTTCTTACACCATGTATGGTGTGTTTACATGCAAACAGTTTCCAGGTAGAATATGTCCATGAAATGTTGCCTTGGCATAGCAAAAGCTTATTCAAAACCTAAAAACACTTTCATATTGAAAATCTGTAGGGTCAGGCAAAAGAATTTAAAATTTTAATTGGCAGCACAAAGGTGGCACTCAGCCAGAAAGGATTTTTAAATAACAAATTAGTATTTTAAAAAATGAAGATTTCACAAAACTCTGGAATTCCAGCTTCTTTAGAATAAATGGAAGACACCAAGCTCACACTGTATGGTGGCAAATGGCTGGAGCAGAATGGGGAGCCACTTCTACCCCGGTGGGTGGGCATGGAAGCTGAGTCCCCACCATTCCCTGTTTTCTTACTCAAAGTAAGCCATTATGACATTTCCTGTGTTAGGAGCAGTTCTGAATATACAAATGCAAATTATCTAATTTAAGGCATTATGCATATTTAAAAAATAGAAAGGAAAAGGCTGAATACTTGTTATTATCAAAAGAAATGGTAGCCAGTTTTCTGTGTCTAGGACTTCCCTGCAGTAATAGCTTGGGACAGCTTCCACATAAATTATGGAATAGAAAGCCCTTGGCTCAAAAGAGAAAAAGCAAAAAAGATTATCGATTAGTTCTGTCAGGTGATGAGTTGGTTGCAGCTCCCTTTCCGTTGGGGACCATAGAGGAAGGTAAATGATCTGCTGA
>NW_006285939.1:2495443-2515625 GCF_000327345.1 Myotis davidii
TTTGGGCACTCTAGTCTAGAGCAGCATAAACTGTTAGGGGAGGAATTTCACATTTAGAGAATGGCTAATTCCTACTGACCTAAAATATTTGCAATCCCCAGTGTACTCTTCAAAATATTATTTTTTTAAAAAAAAAAGTATAGCTCTGGGGCTGTCACTTTAGCCCTAACCAGTTTGGCTCAGTGGATAGAGCATCAGCCTGTGGACTGAAGGGTCCCAGGTTCTATTCCGGTCAAGGGCACATGCCCGGGTTGTGAGCTCAGTCCTCAGTAGGGGGTATGCAGGAGGGACCCAATCAAAGATTCTCTCATCATTGATGTTTCTATCTCTCCATCTCCCTTCCTCTCTGAAAATCAATAAAAATATAATTTTAAAACATTTTTCATTTTATTTTGTTAATTCTCACCCGAGTTTATTTTTTCCATTGACTTTTAGAGAGAGGGGAGGAGGGAGAAAGAGGAACATCAATGTGAGAGAGACATCAATTGGTTTCCTCCCATACATGCCCCGACCTGGGCCAGGGATCCAACCTGCAACCCAGGTATGTGCCCTTGACCAGGAGTTAAAACTGGGACCCTTTGGAGCATGAACCGGCACTGAGTGACACCGACCAAGGCAATTTTCTTTTCTTTTTTTCCATCACCATTTATCCCTTCTATGCCTTCTTTCACCTCCCCCCACATACAAGCTGTCTTCCTGCTGTCTATGAGACTGTCTCTATTTTGCTTGGTAGTTCAGTTTGTTCATATGATTTTAGTTCATATGAACTAAATGTTCATATGTTCATAACATTTCAGACCTAATGTTTACTTAATAAGTTATGTAAATATTTTTCAGAAGGCGTGAAATATCATTATTAGATTTCCTGTGGCATATAAAAGTATTTAATAATAGCCAGTATTCTATCAGAACAAGAACAGCTTTAGTTTTGTTATTATCCGTAGTTTTGGAATGATTTAGAGACTGATCACTTATCTTCAGGAAATAAGGCCTCAGAAACCAAGACATGGGTGCCACTCACAAAAAATCCCTGATCAGTTAATCTTGCTCCTTCCATAAGAAAGTCATCTATAAAAGCAAACTAAGCAGAAAAGATACACAAATCCAGTTAATCAAATTAAGCAACTGTCATCAGTCGTTATTAAAAGGTAATATTTATCCATGAATGCCAGGCCTTTAAAATTAAATTCTATGTGTCAAAAGGAGGAGCCTCTTGATGACTTTTTTGTTTCTGTTACTAACATCAGCATTATTCCAGCAAATAAAAATGCATGTAACATATAAAATACGCAAAGGGCTAACTGCCATAATCTAGAAAACATTTCAACAAATCACTTAAGTAAAAAATGGAGTAAGGATATGTCAGACACTTCAGGGGGAAAATACAAATGACTGCTCAATGATAGAAGTGGTTCAGTCTCACAAGCAGCCAGGAAAAGTAAAAGAAAACATTAAGATAATATTTTTCACCAACTGGCTTAAATAAGGTGATGGTAGATGGCATTTAATATTGGCAAAAGATAAGCAGGTGTTTTGAAGGGAAATTTGGCATTAGTTATTTTAAATATGTAGATCCTTTGCTCAAGTAATCTAACATTCGGCAGTTTATTCCACAGCGAACTAAGGCATAGATGCCAAACTCTATGCCCTAAGGCTTTTGAGACTCACTTCAAGGAGAAGATGATGTTTGCACAGACTGACACATGAGGGAGCATGTGAGGTGGGAGTCGGGAGGGAGTGATATACGTAAAGGCCCTGCAGCATGAGTTCAAAGGCATTGGGAGGAGTATTTGAATCTGGGGTCATAAAAATGGCAAGGGCCCTAACCGGTTTGGCTCAGTGGATAGAGCGTCGGCCTGCGGACTCAAGGGCCCCAGGTTCGATTCCGGTTAAGGGCATGTACCTTGGTTGCGGGCACGCCCCCAGTGGGGAGTGTGCAGGGGGAAGCTGATCTATGTTTTTCTCTCATCGATGTTTCTAACTCTCTATCCCTCTCCCTTCCTTTCTGTAAAAAATCAATAAAATACATTTTTTTAAAAAAAATGGCAAGGGACCAAATCATGGAGCAGATAGAGCTTCACAGACCACAGGAAAGAATTTGGCTTGCCTAGACATCTGTTAATCTTACCTCCTAAATACTAGCATTTATTTTTACTTGTAAACCTTAAATTGTTTGTAACTTCCAGAGAGAGTTAAACTTTCACTCTTCTTCTGAGTACAAAGCTTAATACCAGGAGATATTCACTCAGGGTTGATAAACTCTCTAAAACTTGCATAAGATTCTGAAAGAGTCTGGGACACTCCCTACCACCCACAGAAAAGCCCCCTTGAAAAAGACTAAGGATCTGTGAAAATAGTCCTAAAAGGACACAGTAATGTGGGGAGTCAAAAGCAGCTGAGATAGTTTAGTGTGTGTAGTGTTGCACGGAAGAACTGGCACTGCATGGGAGAGGGGGTGAGACTGTGCTGAGGGAAGCACAGCAAAGTCAGTGTCTGCTGTTCAAAGTCATGTATCACTTCCACTCTAACAGCAACAAGAAAAAACAGGGAAGCAGGAAACAGCCTCTAGTGACCCAGTCACCTTTGATTTCTACCTTTTTCTCACTATTCCCTCATTTCATCAGTTGTGACCACCTGGTTCATAGGTCAACACTCAACCACTAAGCCACGCCGGCTGGGCTCCATTGGTTTTTAGAGGGCGTGAAAGGGATGGGGAGAGATAGAGAGAAACATCCATGTGAGAGAGACAGATCAATTGGTTGCCTACTGTAAGCACAACCACAAGGGCTAGGGATCAAGCCTGCAACCAAGGTACATGCCCTTGACCAGAATCGAATCCAGGACCCTTCATTCCACGGGCCAGTGCTCTATCCACTGAGCCAAACCAGCTAGGGCGATAATCATATTCTTTAGAATCATGAAGATAAAGACAATTAGGGAACAGGGGATTAAGGTGAGGATGAGACTGCACCAGACTATTGTGCTTAATTAAAGTCTTTTAGTGCTATCTTGACTTTTAAATTATGTATTGGGCTACTTTGATAATAACAAAAGTGAGTAAAGATTTAACAACATAAAAAGCAGGCATTCCGCCCTGGCCAGTTTGGCTCAGTGGCTAGAGCGTCGGCCTGCAGACTCATGGGTCCCAGGTTCCGTTCCGTTCCGGTCAGGGGCATGTACCTTGGTTGTGGGCACATGCCCAGTGGGGAGTGTGCAGGAGGCAGCTGATCGATGTTTCTCGCTCATCGATGTTCCTAACTCTCTCTCTCTCTCCCTCTCTGTAAAAAAATCAATAAAATATATTTTTTAGAAAAAAGTAGGCATTCCTTTGGGAGTGGGGTGGAGAGATACAGTGTAGTGGGTACAGAGTTTCAGTTTTGCAAGATGAAAGTTCTCTGGAGATGGATGATGATGGTAGCATAGCATTGCCAGTGTACTTAATGCTACTGAACTGGACACTTATGGTAAATAACGATGTTACATGTATTTTAAAACAATTTTTAAAAGTAATACAAAAACAATTGTGAAGTTCATGCAAAATTTTGAATGTTTAGTAGCCATCTCAGTGTGTGTAGGTAAGGTGGTGGTTTTTAAGCAGGGGCCACCAGTTCCCTTTTGCTAGATGCCTGTCTATTCCTTATGCTTTACTTTTTTTTTTTTTAGCTACATTTTAAATGCTTATGTAAGTACTGCATAATAGCCTTTGGTCCCTCAGAGCCTAAAATACTTATTTTCTGTCCATTTTAAGAAAAATTTGCCAATTCCTGCTCTAAAGTAATTATCAGTTCAATATAAGCTCTGCCATTAGCCAGCTCTCTGCCTCCCAAAAGGCATTTAAAGATTCTGGGCCGCATTCCCCATGATTAGAAGGAATATTTGCCCTCTGTTAGTTGTGTAAGGATCCAAAAGATGGAAGGTAAATCTGTGAAACACGTGTCATTAGTTGTGCTTTACAGACACTGACCGTTGGCCCTATTTGATTACTCTGTGTTCAGAACAAGATATTTGCTAATCAACTTCCTGTGCTTAGTTAGCCAGAAGTTGATTACAGAAAGCTTAAAGCCAAGGTCCTCAAACTTTTAATACATCAACCAGTTGAAAACTCTAAAGTTTGTGGTAAGAGTTAAAACTAAAACATGGCTGGTATGTGATAAAAGGTTACCCTAGAGTAAGGATTAACTGTGCTTAGTACATCAAACACTGCATATTTTTGGTGTTTTTTTGCTGGAAATAATTTTTTTCTAGTCTTCAAAGAAGTAACTTGATTTGAACTAAGTTTGTTTTATTTTGGTCAGAAAGTAGAAAGCTTTCTGGGGGATACACTGTTAATGAACACTTAATATGCCATTGATGGCCCAGAGATCGGAAAGCCTTCCAGTTTCATTGTTACCCCAGTGCCTATATGCCCAGGAGGTTCATCTGATGGCTGAAAACTAGTGTAAAAATCTTTCCAAAAGGGTCAAGTAGAAGCTATGTTAAGATACTCAAAGCAGTGGGCCAACTGGCAGGCAGTTAGCAGCTATTTCCAAACCCACAGGCAGACTTCAGAGCTCTGGGTCTGCAACCTCCTAACCCAGTGGTCGGCAAACTGCGGCTCGCGAGCCACATGTAGCTTTTCGGCCCCTTGAGTGTGGCCATGAAGTTTCAATTACACTGTACGTGCGCGCCCGCACGAGCCGCAGTTTGCCAACCAGCTAAGTTAGTCCGAATGTTTGATCCCAGGAACGAGTATCTATGGACATTATTGTGCTTTCAGTTCCTTGCCTCCCATCATTTTTCTGATCAGTAGCAGTGAGGCCACCTTAGCTTTTGCTTTGTGTTGACTCAGAATGGTTAGAGTATTAAACTTCTGTAATCTGTTTCAGAGAACCCTCATTATACTCAAAAGTTTAGTAACTGAGCCATAGTGATCTGGCAGATAGCTTAGTTTTTATTCTCCTATACAAAGTAGTTTTTTCCATTTTAGGAAATTGGTCTAATTATAGTTCACTTTCAGCCCATAGAACTTTTTATTGACATACTCATCAAAAATAATTCATAGGTCCTTATTAAACTGAGATTGTTTTAAATGAGCAGATTGACTGTACATTACTTTTGTTTCAACCACATTGAATACAGTTGCAAGTTAAACTGCAATGCCTAGTCTAACTATAACAAGATGATATAGAGATCTGGACTTCAAGGAGATATCTCCTATTTAAATTTTTTTGATGTTTCTGACTCTCCCCCTCCCCATATTTGACATCTACTTATAGATGTTGTGTATGCAGTTTCTGTTTGGGTCTGTTTAAGAGAGATAATTAGGGCGTTTCATAGTGGAAGCCTAATAAGCAGCTCAGCTATCAGAACTCTTCAGACTAGAGAGGCTCCTGGAAGGAGTGGCCGCTTAAATCTATCAGCTGAAACCATCTGGCAGGACATTCATTGCCGAAATGGTTGAAGTGAATTTGGCAACATCACTGAATTTCACAGAATTTCCTGTCTCAGACCTCAATAAGGTAATCACTGGATTGCAGCTCCATTCCCTTTGCGATCCTGACACAACTTGAAAAAAATACTCCACAAGTGCAGAGGTAGCTGCCTAAAGTTTATGGGCCCTACTTGTTTACGAAACTGTAAAAAACATCAAATACTTGTTACTTTGGTAACCCCCATTTGTCTTAGCAGACTTGGGGGCTATTTTCAAATAACTGGTTGAAACATTTTTGTTTCTGCATTTCAAACAAAATATCTATTGCTGATCCTTTTCAACACGAAAACTATTTTGTTGTTAAGCAAAGAGTCTAATCCTTGAATGTTTTCAACTAGTGTGATGATGCTAAAAGCCTCATTGCTTTGTAGTTATAGAAGATTGTCCCACACATCAGTGTAGGAATGGGGGCAGGGGAGTGGTGCTTCACCAGCACCTAACTAACTCACAGCTTCATTATAGCCACTTATTGCCACTACTTGAATCTTTAAAGTTACTATTTTCAGAACATGTGCAGAGTACAAAGGCTGCTCACTATTTCCAAAGAGAGTGTTGCCTTGTCTATATTACTGCCTTACTATCGTCAGTTGACAATGCCAGTGAAGTCTATATTAGCAGGAAATACTTTATCTGGCTGAGACTTCAATGATAAGCATACAATCTTTAAAAGTATAAGAACAAGTCAGATTGAAAAAAAGTCAAGAAATTGTTAATACTGATTCTTATGTAAAAATTGTGACATTGAAAAATGTTTTAAATGAAATCTAGTATGTATATTAAACAGATCATTTAGGGCAGTGGTTCTCAACCTGTGGGTCGCGACCCCTTTGGCGGTCAAATGACCCTTTCACAGGCGTCGCCTAAGACCATTCTGCATATCGGATATTTACATTACAATTCATAACAGTATCAACATTACAGTGATGAAGTAGCAACAAAAATAATTTTATGGTTGCGTCACAACGTGAAGAATTGTATTTAAAGGGCCAGAAGGTTGAGAACCACTGATTTAGGACATTTAACTCCTGATTTGGTTTATTATATCACTTGTAAAACTTCTACTCTCCACTTGGGATGGAGTATTTATAAACATGAATGCTATGTCTCCATCTTGATACTCGTTTAATTCTTTGGTGCTAGGACACTATGCAATACAAATCTCTCTCTCTCCCCCAGGTGGTCTTCGAGGGGTAGCACGAGGTGGTCTAGCAGGACTGACACTTACTAGCCTCTATGCACTATATAACAACTGGGAGCACATGAAGGGCTCTTTGCTCCAACAGTCACTCTGAAGATTCTGCCAACTTGTGACTAGAGGACACTTTAGTAGTCATCCAGATCAATGTATGAGTCCGTCTGGAGTTCTCTTCTATACCTACAAATAGTTTGAAAAATTGTGCGGATTTCCGAATTGCTGTGATGAAGATGGTTGACTAGACTGGCTTTCCTTCCAGCCATTAGTGAGTTGAAGCCAAAACCCTTTGGTGGCTGAGTAATATGGTTCTTTTTCAAGATCTTGCACCTGTTCTCTTTGTTACCTCCTGAACTGGAAGACAAACCACTTACTCCCATCATTCAGGTCATTCTTGTTGTCAATACTATATTCACCATGTTTGTTCATTTAATGATCCAAGACTGTAATATTGCCTTGTATTCCCAATAAAGTGTGAAAAACCAAAGTCCACTCCAACGTAAACATAGTGGGTGTTTCCATTTAAAAACATCTTTCTGATTTTAAAGTGAAATTTACTCTTAGCATTTTTTTCTGCCCCAACTAGGCTAAAACATGTTTTCATGTTTGAATTGAAATGAAGGGTTACTGGCAGTATTAACAGATGGGTTAAAATTTTCCTCCAATAGAGTTGACACTAAATAACCTCAAGATACTTCAGATTAAACATTATACCATTAGTGTGCTAGAACCACCTGTCCAGTGATCATGCTTAATTATGTATATATTAACTGGTCCCCTTTCTGGGGATAGAAAAAGAGATGTAATAGATAAGAGCTTTGAGTTTTTTAAGGAAGCCTTGGGAAAGTGAAATGAAATAAAGGCAAGTTATTTCTAGTTTCTATATATGAAAAATAAAATTGCACTGCAGATTATACATATATAATAAATTCTAAACAACTGGTGGTTATGATTGGAAAAAGGGGTCTATTGGGATGCATCTAGTAAGGAAGGATTTGGCAGAAAGTTTTAGCAGATTGAAAATTAAAAGGAATAACATGAAGATAGTTTGTAGCAACAGACTGAAAATGGAAGTTAGTAGCAGCATACCTGTTCTTGCTAACTTAAGATTCATAAAATACAGATATTTTATTGAATATAAAAATTTTTGTTATCAGTGTACTACTAACCAAAGGTTATCACATTTACATGTGATAGAATATTTTGTTACAAGGTACTTTTACAAATACACACAACTATGGCTGTTAGACTTTTAATGGAAGTACAAAATGCATCAATGCAAAAGACTTTTACATACTAATTAGCAAAGTGATTAATGTAAATGTAGGAATACACAGTGTTAAACCTCAAAAACTACAAAGTTTCCTGCAACCTAAAATAATGGAAAGGCTCCTTAACGTTTTTACCCACCACCTTTATTAAAGTTCCAAATGGTGTCTGGGGGAGATAAAATAATAGAGGGCTTTTTCCAGCCACGGTTCAAGAATTCCAATGAAGCTGTATGGCAAACGGCACTATTAAAACTGAAATTTCCCCAAAGGGGCTTCTAGATGATAACATCACACACTTTAAAAGTATTTCCAATACCATATACCAGGGCAAGTTTAGTGGCTTAATTTAGAAGCCTGGAAAGCAGCTTATCAAAGAATTTAAAAACAAATCCCATCTCTCTCCTACAGAGAAACTTTTTAAATCGTGGGCATGACTTTAAGGACTTTGAGAAAACACCAGTTTTCATAAAGCTTCAATAAACACCCCAAGGCACAAGTGTTCAGAACAGCCAGCTCACTGCACTTTTAGAGATAAAGGTACAAGGTACACTGCTTGCAGTAAGGATATTTAATTTATCCCTAGTTAAAAGCACCAAGTGTTAATGTCAAGCTCAACTTCCATTTACACAGGATACACCAATAACCAACGCTTAGGATAATGAATAGTTCAAGTACTATAGTACATGTTTCCAACATGTTTTGCCGTTTGCTCTCTGATTAATCGGCACTGGGGCTCTTTTGCTTGCATTTCTTAAAATTATTTTCAAATAGAGGAGGATTAACCAGAATATCATCTTAAAGCAATTTAGAGCTTTTCTAAAAGAGCTCACTAGATAATTTAATAACACTTAAGGAAATAAATACAAAATTTGCAGTAGCTTTAATTTCTTACAAAAGAAAATGTAGAATCTGACCTGTTGGTTAAATGTTTTGTAATTAATGTCAAAAATTGCCAAGATGTTGGCACACATTTTGGTTTACCAAAAAAAAAAAAAAATCACTATTCTCAAGGTTATTTGTGTGAAATGTGCTATATATTACTTAAACAGAAGAAATAATGACTTCCACCACTAATGGGAAAAACCCACAGCAAGGGAAACATCTAAAGAAGGGTAACCAAAAGGTTAAGAAAGTTGACTAGCTTTAAATCAACACCTTGATTATAAAACTCTTTCGTTTTTAAAACTACAGTTTTAATGTACTAACAACAACACAATCTAAGGAGCCATGGAGACTTGTGAAAGAAATATCCACCAACATACTGTGTTTCTTTCTAGTGTTGGGGTGAATTGTAAGAAGAAACAGTCACCTCAGCATCAACAAACAGCCTTTTTCTTTTACACAGTAATTCATAAGTGATGACATTTCTCTTCACTAATTCAAAATTAGAAAGGAACTGAACTGGCTGGTCACACCCAGGAACACAATGATTTGGCAAGCTGCAGTCACTCGGCTCATGGAAATGTGATGATTTGCAGAAATGTTGCTTGATTCTAGTACTCCATTCCTTCACATCTGTAAAGAAAGGTCCACAGATAAACAATCACTTCACTGTAGCATGAAAACATTTCTCCCCACCTTAAAAGCTCACTCATTTCTCAATAAGCTATTTGAATTCACACAGATTCCAAAAATTCCTGACAACTACATCACATCTTGAAATGCCACTTTCAAATATGTACTAGTTATTTCATAAAGCAAATTCAAGTGAAATACATGAAATGTTATTATCTCCCTCTCCCCTCATTTGCCTAATATTTATTCCCTTAATATGAATTTGGTTTAATGGGCAAAGTACAAGTTTATATATAAGAAAACAAGCTGCAAAATCTAATACGTACACTATTGGCATGTACCCACCTGTAGAGGAGTTCGATATAGCCACTTTTCTTTATCAACTTTAAGCTGCATACAGGCAAAGAGATCACAAACTGCTGGGAGGGCATAGTTATGCTCTGGGGGGAAGTTATGTTCCTCCTGCAGCGGTGAATTAAGTAATACTTCCTGCAAGACAAAAAGATGAGTTGCTACAAATAATCTTCCCAATAATACAGTGTCAATAAGGAATAATGTAAATGTTGGACATTCTCTCTTTAAGAGCAAAGGTAACAATTGTTTCCTCTGCCCCTAAATTTTTTCCCGTAAATAGCAATAAAACAGACTGGCATGTTTTGTGTATTTCTCCCCCTGCAGGATGGAGATTGTGAACCTGTAAAATGCTCAAAAACTTTAGTCTGAATATTCACAAATCCTCCATTCTGTTGCTAATATTGTACCAAAATCAATACTTAAGCAAAATTTAACACTTAACATGTTTAAGGATCTGGGCCATTTGCAAGGTTTGGGATTAGGAAAGTAAAAACCTGTTAATATTTCAAATGGTGCTATTTTGATGTCTGCCCACCTTGGCCTTCTTTCGTAGTAGCCACTTGTCTTCTCCTGAGGATAACTGGCTGAGGTTTCCTGTCTTCTTTCCTGGCAAGACCCAGTCAGCTGTATTAAAGGGACACCAGGAAGTGGCCACCGGACTCATAAGCTTTTGTTTGCCAGCTCTATCTTTGGGATGTGCTTCTTTGCATGAGGGTATGATGAGCCACTCTGACAAGGAACTGTTCCTTATCATTTTGAAGGAATCAGCAATTTTGGAAGCAGCCATTGCCTTTGATATTTTAGCTTGTTCTGCTGCGTCTTTCCTGGAAGGACAGAGCCACATATTCAGGGAATCTGGATGCTTCTCTGATTCAAATTTTGGTTCCACAGGCATACCATTTTTATCCTTTCCTTCTTTCTCCAGCAGCCACTTAGACATGGCTTCCTTCTCACAATTTTCATCACACACACACTCTGCAAAGCTTGTACAGGGCTCATTGGCTTTGCAGACCTCCTCTACTTTATATGGGTCCTGATGGTTCCAGACAAGCCAATCCTCAATAACCATGCTGGGAGTGGACAAGGTTTTCTTGGCCTCACTGTGGTCATTCAGGCACTTCAGATTACCCAGGTTTTCAATCTCCACACCTTTCGGCTGGTTGCCCCGACAATTGGTACAGGAATCGGACTTGACAAGCCAATCATTCACATTGTAGGACTCATGGAACACCTGGAACAGGCGCTTAAACTTCTCACTGGTCTCACAGCTGCCATTCCCAGGCTTCTCCAGCTTTGGAGAGTCCTGGTCAGTCAACAGCCAATCAGAAAGACTCATCTCATCTTGATCAAGAAGCTCTGGATCTTCAACCTTTTCAGTATTAATGGAGCATAAACTGGTGGTAGAATAGCTGTTACCCTTTTCATAATTTGGTTTTTCAGCAACAACTTCTTGTTGGTTCTTGTGGAGCCAGTTTTCCAAGCCCTTTAGGTTGCCCCAGACATTACTAAAGACACTGCAGGTTCTGGAGGAAGTCTAAGCAAAAAGTACACAATATTAGTTCACCAGAACAGGATGAGTGCTTTAAGATTCAATGATAACAGTCCCATTTGCCTATTCACTACATTGCCCAGTGTTTCTAAATTTAAGTATACAGAGACAAGGATTTTCTCTGTGGCAATAATAAAATATTTGAGAACATAAAAAACATTTTCTGCAATTTAAAAAAATGGAAAATATTAAAGGCAAACTAAGAAAGCATTTGTAGCATAAATAGAAAAGAGAAATTAGTTCTACATAATATGCCTCTATGAAAAAAACAAAAGTGAGCAAAAGATATAATTAAGCAAATCATAGAAAAGGGCTAATAGGAAAAAAACTCAATTTCCTTAAAACAAAATTGTTATTTTGTGTCAAATTTACAAAAAAAACTTGTAAGTACTCTTAGAGAAGCTTCAGGGAAGCAAATACAATCAATATTCTGCTGGGGGGAATTGATATCAATTTCCTGGAAAGCCAAGTCGGTAATATGTATCTATAACTGTAACCTAAGAATGTCATTTCTAGGTATTTACTCCTAAGGAACTAACCAAGAATTAGCTCCTGAATGTTTACAGGAACTTTGTTTATATTCCCCACTAAAAAAAACTTGGAGATTAAATTATAGCCAATCAATGAAACATATTCTATTAAGGATTTTATGGAAGAAATTAAGTGACAGAGAAATTTATTTTTAGTGAAAAAAAAATCTAATAGCCAAAACAGGACTTACAGTATAATTTTTTAAGTATATGTATGCATAAAAAACTCTATATATATAAAAGCCTAAGCCCTAACCGGTTTGGCTCAGTGGATAGAGCATCAGCCTGCGGACTGAGGGTCCCAGGTTCGATTCCGGTCAAGGGCATGTACCTTGGTTGTGGGCACATCCCCAGGAGGGGGTGTGCAGGAGGCAGCTGATGGATGTTTCTCTCTCATCGATGTTTTTAATTCTCTATCCCTCTCCCTCTCTGTAGAAAAACCAATAAAATTTAAAAAAACAAAACCTAAGCAACCAGTCAACCGAACAACTGAACTACTGGTAGCAATGACTGACCACCAGGGGGCAGACGCTCAACGCAGGAGCAGCCTCCGGGTGGTCAGTGCACTCGCGGGAGAGCCGCTCAGCTGACAAATGGACACCAGATGCCAGGCTCATGGCTGGCAAGTGCAGCTGGGGCAGCACCAGCCTCTCCCACCTCCCCCGCCTCCATGGCAGTGGTGGCAGAGGCAGGCGCAGCGGGGCTGGGATGAGCGGGAGGCAGCGGGGCAACCAGCCCGGGCTCGGGCATCTCCCCGGCCGCCTGCCGCTTTGCGCCCTACTACAGCCGTCGGGGGATGTTCGGACTGCCAGTTTCGGCCCTGCTGCAGGGATCGGGCCAAAACCAGCAGTCCGACATTCCCAAAGGGTCCTAGATTGTGAGAGGGCGCAGGCCAGGGTGAGGGACTCCACCGGTGCACGAATCCGTGCATTGGGCCTCTAGGGAAGTATATAAAAAAAAATGTTACAGTGGTTGTCTCTGCATATTGGGATTATTTGTATTTCTTTATATAGTTCTTTGTTTACTAAACTTTCTATGGTGAAGAAATGTCACTATTCTAACTTAAAGTTATTAAAAATACATGTTTCTAGACCAGAACTAAAAACTCAACAAAGACATACTAACTGCATCTACTACTACATCTACCTCAGAAACAAAAAAGCAACAACATACCTGACTACTCTCAAAGGTCTGCTTTTGGGTGAGCCAGTCCTGGAGATTGGTGCTGGGTGTGTAAGGAGCTGGATGACCATTGGTCGGTTTGCTTCCAAGGAGCCATTCACTGAGAGGGACAGCTGTGGTGCTGGATGCTGACTTCTGCTAATCACATAACAAGGCAATGAATGTCAAATGCAGTAGAAAGTTCAGGAAAGCAGGAGACCTAAACTCTCTAATCTTGGCTTGCCACTAACTCTTCACAAATTACATGACTTCCTTAAGCCTCCATATTCACAATTATAAATGAAGGAGTACGGCTGAGTGCCAGGGCTCTTTCTCAACTCACAATGTCTAGAAACCTATATTTGAATTGCCTTTAGAAGTAAATCAAATCTATGAATTATAAAGAAAAGGATCCCCAAGAGAGAACCAACTCAAGCAGAGAGCTAATGACAATTTTTTTGTTTTTTTGTTGTTGTTTTTTTTTTTGAACGACATACAGTGCTATTGGGGGACCAAGCCATGGGACAGGTATAAAGAAATTAGCCCACCAGCTGTTACATATGCATCTGCCCTCAATCACTGATCGCTAGTAGGATTTTTTTTTCAAGGCCTGGGAGTGGGGAAAAATGTAGAGTTAGTGCTTAATGGATACAGAGTTTTTATTTGGAATGATGAAAGTGTTTTGTTTTGTTTTTACATTGCTTTTATTTTTTTGTTTTATTGCTTAAAGTATTACAAAGAGTATTACATGTCTCCTTTTAGTCCCCGCCCTTAACAATCCCCCGGCCTCCCCTACCCCCAGTGTCTTATGTCCATTGGTTATGCTTATTCGCATGCATACAAGTCCTTCAGTTGATCTCTTACCCCTGCCCCCCCCCTCGCCCCTCAACCCTCCCTGGCCTTCCCACTGTAGTTTGACAGTCTGTTCGAGGCAGCTCTGCCTCTGTATCTATTTTTTTTCATAAGTTTATAATGGTCTTTAATCCTCACCCGAGGATATTTTGCCATCGATGTTGAGAGAGTGGAAGGGAAGGAGAGAGACAGAGAGAAACATCCATGTGAGAGACACACAGATTGGTTGTCTCCCGCATGCACCCCAACCAGGGATGTAGATATGAAGCCTGCAACTAAAGTCCATGTCCTTGACTAGAATCGAACCCTGGACCCTTCACTACACAGGCCAATGTTCTATCCAGTGATCCAAACCGGCTAGGGCTGATGATAATTTCTTATGAACTAACTGATAACAATAACTTTGTTACTCAACACCTATTAAACATCTAAATTTCTATTTGACAGTCCATCTCAAAGGAAGAATTTAATTGCATAAACTAACCCATTACCTTTTTACAAATAAATAGAAGCAAAAAAAAAAGTGATTTACTTAAACCCAAAAGAAATATTAGCCAAGTAATAAATCAGTTATCAGAAACAAAATTACATTTTACCTGCTCTAGCAATGGGATAAATCCTCTTTTCTCCATGAAGGGCCCAATATTGGATGAGCTAGCATGAGCCATCAACTGCTCGGGAATTTGCTATAAAATAAAAGCAAAATAATCATATTTATTAATGTTAACTTTCATATCAAAAAGTGAAATTGTAATTCATAATTTCAAAAGTACTAAGCAAAGCATTACCATTTCTATAGAATATTCTTTACACTAAATTCAATGATCTACAATGTAGTTATCAAATCTGAGAAATCTCTATTTACTACATAACATCATACAAGAAATTTCACCACAACTAGGTAGTATTACTACTTTTAACAAGACACAAATGAGACCATGTTTGCTTCTTTATATGAAAGACCATTCAAGCCATAAATTTTATAAGAAATATGTCAAAGGTTTTAATACCAGGTGAATTCTTGAGATTATCCATGAGTCAATACCACATCCCAAGAACTACCAGCCTAATGCCCTGTCGTCTTAATCAGAATGTAAAATTTCTGAAGTTCACCGAATTCTCTAGAAAGCCAGTATTCAAAGTAAAAATGTGATGTTTTTAGAACCACGTGTGCGGTCAGAGACCTGAGAAGCACACTATGAACCATCTGAGATCAGTATTACTCACGATGGTCTTGAGGGACCCAAACGTGGTGATGGCCTGGCGCAGAGCAGTTGTGTCTGCTTCAAAGAATAGGACAGTCGAATCTTCAGGTTTCAGGGTCAAATTGCCCAGTCTGGAGAAAAAAATAAATAAAATCTGGCTATTTTAAAGAAATATCTATTTCAACTTCATCCAAAGCAAAACCCAAATGGTGAATTATCTGAAATGACTGTACTTTTCTAAGACTCTCAATCAAAGATAGATCACTTAACCATGCACCAAGTATAATACTAAACATATAAAACAAGATGACCTTATCACAGGAACAGAGAAGTCAAGTTAAATCCAACAGGCGCAATGAGTTACAAAAGTGACTTTTTTTTTTAATGCACCAAAGTCAAAATGCCAAAAATCAAAACAAGCAAAGATAGTCTTTACCTCTCCAGGCACACGGACACTTGGTTGGCTAGATCTTTGTTTTGGGTGCACTCCAGTTGATGAATAAGACAATTGAACTGGCCCAGTAACTATAAGAAAAATGAAACCACCTTGCCACAATGATACAAAAAGCACCAAATATATCCAAGTTAACATATAGCACTTGAGATTAACCTTTTATCTGATGCCACAATACAGGAAAAATATTCTCTAGAAACCAGCCACCTTACCCAGTAGAGCTGCTGGGCCTGCTGCTGAAGTGTCTCCTCTTTAAGCTGATAGATGAGATCTACCTGTTCATACAACCACACCTCCCGGCTTCGAAGGCATTCCAAGTGACGGCTTATGCAGCTGTGAATCTGGGCTTTGATCTAGGAAACACATACATATTAATATTAGCTTCATTATTGTTATCTATTTATTTTTAAATATATTTTATTGATTTTTTTTTACAGAGAGGAAGGGATAGGGATAGAGGATTAGAAACATTGATCAGCTGCCTCCTGAACACTCCCTACTGGGGATATGCCCACAACCAAGATACATGCCCTTGACCGGAATCAAACCTGGGACCCTTGAATGCACAGGCTGACGCTCTATCCACTGAGCCAAACCAGTTAGGGCAGCTTCACTATTGTTATAAGCCCAAATAATTATTTCCCACTGAACAGTGAGGTTCTTAAACTTTTGGGAGTCACAAATTCTTTTGGCTATCCAATGACATTTCCCCAGAAAAATGCACATACTAAAAATTGTACCTATAATTTCTGGGCTTAGTGTCCCCAAATCCCCAAGAACCCATTTTAAGAATTCCAGCCAAAAAAGTATACCTAAGCTCTAAAATCTCCCAATACTAAGAGGCCAGGTTAATTTTGGGTGTTCTAAAATAATCAAGAGAAAATATAAGGATATGTCAGGTAATATTGATCCCCCTCAGTGTTTCGTATAATTTGAAAACCTATAGTTTTATAAATTTAAAGTGTAATAAGATAAGACTATTGACTTAATAGCTAGCCTTTATCTCTTTTCTCATCTTATAAATGAGCAACCCATTGACGACAGTAGACCAATTTGATAAAGAGATGTGCCACTATATGTCAATAACCAGAGACCACTAGGATAGACAGTTTAAGTAAAATTGTAAAGTAAATGTTTCTGGAAGCATAAACAGTGATTCAAAGAGGGGTAAATATAAAATCCTAAGGAAAAAAATCAAAACAGTTATAAATTATCAATGAGAACCCCTTTTTAAAAAACTACTTTAGCCCTAGCCAGTTTGGCTGAGTGGATAGAGTGCCAGCCTGGGGACTGAAGGGGCCCAGGTTCGATTCCAGTCAAGGGCACATACCGGGGTTGTGGGCTCAATCCCCAGTAGGGGGCGTGCAAGTGACAGCCAATCAATGACTCTTGCATCATTGATTTCTCTCTCTCTCTCTCTCGTTCCCTTCCTCTCTGAAATTAGTAAAAATATATATTTTTAAAAACTATTTTAAAACATATTTTTCTGTATAATAAAGTATTTCAAAGTCATGTAATACCACTTGGTCTCCCCAGTCACCAGAAGAATACTATTAAGTCAAAGGAACAAACATATTTCATTCTGGCTTACTCTGACAGTCATTTATACAACCATGGCACCACCAAAACCAAGCAATCAACAAGTTAAAAAATGTTAGGGGACAGGATCTTGTGCCATCCTTTATGCATCCAGGATACAGATGAACAGTAAGTATACTGCTCATTCGTTTTTGGGGGGGTTTTTTTGGATGGCACTGTTTGGCACAGGGACTGCAAAGAACAGCAATCAAAAATGCATGCTGAACTAATTCTCTTGGTACAAAGTTTTCCAAACTCTTCTAACATCTGTATTTCTCTTTGGAATCAAAGACATCAACATTTCAGGCAGACCATGGAAGGCATGGGGTGAAACTTCTTGGTTGGCAGTGAGAAGCCAAAACTTGGCCATGAGAAAAGCACACATTATACCTCTCGCAAGTTATCTTTAATTTGCTGTTCAGCACGGAGAACTCCACCAATGGCAAGCTCCAGGTCCCTCTGTGCATCACGACACCTCAGAAGGGGTTCTCTCTTACTGAAGCCATTCTGGTCCTGTGAGGTACTCATTTTCACTGTTCCTTTAAAAAAAAAAAGAACAATTCAAACTGCACCATCATTACAACCAGAAACCACCTTTCAATCCCGAAATGACCATTCCATCCAGCTCCCAGTTACCAAATGCTTAGATTACTTCCAACACAGGACCTAGCACATAGCAAACTCTTTATATACATATACATATATACATATACATATACATATACATATACATGCATATTTTTTTAATTGATTTCAGAGCAGGAGGGAGAGATAGAAACATCAATGTTGAGAATCATTGATAGGCTGCTTCCTGAACGACCCCTATTGGGGATGGAGCCCACAATCCCAGCATGTGCCCTTGACCAGAATTAAACCTGGGGCCCTTCAGTCCACAGGTCGATGCTCTATCCACTGAGCAAAATCGGCTAGGGCCACAGCAAACTCTTCATAAATACTCCCTCCTCTCCATGCCCACCACTATTGTGTTCCTGCCACAAAATTCTATGCATCTAACTTTAGTGACACTTTACATGTGAACAGGTATTTCTGAAATAAACACAATTTTTCTGAATCAATAAGGTATACAGCTTCCAAAAAGTTCAAAGAATATTAGAGTGTAAGTTTCTATTTATAACACACATGAAGTCAGACAGTTTAAGTCACGTGTTCTTGTTTTGCAGATTTAGAGGTGAAGATTAAAAAGTCTACAAGGATCCATAATTACAGTAGTTTGAAAAACAGCTGCAAAAAAAAAAAAGCTTAGTAACAGTTTAGAACGTTGTATAGATCTGACAAGTACCTAAATTTTTTGAGGACAGAATTTTAATTTATTCTCTCTTTTCTTTATGTATATTTTTTAAATTTAGGGACAACTTAGAGATGCCTTCATAGCTAGGAAGCTCTCCAGAATGTAAATCTAAAATAACAATTTCATAGGATTTTGACATAAGGGAGGTTCCTACAGCGATTAGTGTAGCAAACTACAGAGAATTCTATACTAAGCTTAGGTTTAAAAGAGATAAATAGATGTGAAAAGAATAGCACATAACCAATGATATATCAAACTGGGAGATAAGAGAGTCCGAAATGCAATAAAGCAGAGCTTGACAGAGCCACGAGTTTCTATCCTGGATAGATGTAGAATCACAGCTGTGCTTTTGTTTTTAATCCTCGCCCGAGGATATTTTTCCATTGATTATTAGAAAGAGTGGAAGAGAGAGGGAAAGACAGAGCAATATCGACTGGTTGCCTCCTGCATGAGCCCCAACCAACGCCTGAGCCAGGGAGGAGCCTCCAACCGAGTTACATGCATGCCCTTGACCAGAATTGAACCTGGGACCCTTCAGTCTGCAGACCAACATTCTATCCACTGAGCCAACTAGCTAGGGCCACAGATGATTTTTAAACACTTAGAAAAGAAAGCAGTGATCACGGTAGCCCAGCATGGGTTCACTAAGCCCTAACCTACTTCCTTCTTGGATAGTTACTAAACTATCCAATGTAATGTAGACCAAGCATGTCAAAACTCACGGCCCACAACATAACAGTATGTAAGAAACTTTTTAATAAAAATTTCCTACCTTAATTTTTACAATATCCTGTTATACATAATTATTAATAATGAACTATAACATTCGCTGACTGATTACTATAATCGTGTTGCATTCATTTCCCTTACACGCTTTACGCACAGGCGCACCATTTCTCTCCAATAATACCAGCAGCGAATATTTTAGAAGCCAATGGCCACCTCATTAGTCTTGGACTCACTTGTTTGGTGTGCGCAAAAGGAAATATTTTGGTTTCAGAGAACAAGAAAAATAGGTTTATTTGCGTTATGCGTATTAATGTGTGCAGTTATTCAGTGTCTGGTAAGTTAATGTTCAAGAAGAAATATTAACTTTTATTAAAATGTTCTATTATTTTATGTTAACGATGACTCATTTATTTCAGCCCTTTGTATTCAGCATGTCTCTTATCGAAATAAACCTACGTTTCTTTGAAAATTAAAGCTTTTGTTTTTTGTGGCCACATAAAGTTAAACCTTTATTTGGCCCGTGTTAGCCTTTGAGTTTGACATGCTTGTTGTAGACACAACATATCTGGACAATAGTAAGACCTGTGACAAGGTTGTATGCTATCTTTGTGGACAAAGTGAATATGGGCTAAATAGAAACACAATTAAATTAAATCATAATTTTTTTACACAGTACTCAAAGGATAATGGACTGAAGCCAGTCTGTAAAGTTTTCAGAGGTATGTCCCTGTTTTCCTCAACTGAACTTGAATTGGGGAAGAGTACATCATTTTTTTTTTTTTGAGGGGCATGGGGGAGTATAATTTTTAAAAGGATGGAGATTTTTGACTGAAAGTGAGCCCTATATGAGATAGCAGTGTGCTGGGTCTGAGGGGGAAATAATCTACATACCATTTGACTGATTTCATCAAAAGTATAGTGTTTGTCATAGGAACATTTGTTCTATGTTTATTAGACTATATTTGAAATTTTTCTGAATAACACACTTTAGAAAGAAGCATTTAGAAAAGGGA
>NW_006285939.1:2515665-2522374 GCF_000327345.1 Myotis davidii
TTTCTCCAGAAGGGAAGCTGTTTAACCTTGATAAGAGAAGTCTCTTCCCAAATATTTGGAGACATTTCAAAGAGAAGAATTACACTTACTCAAAATAACCCAAAGTGGGGGGCGGAGTATTAATAGGAGGCATTGGAGGCAATACATGAAAGAACTTCCCACCAGTCCTGAGGGCAATGACCTTAGAGAAGCCAGCTTCCAACGGAGCAGCCTACTCAATGCAGTCCTGGGCATGGCTGCTGCTCACCTGGAACACAGGGAACTCTGGCTTAACCTGCGTCTTCAGGCCTAGCTTAGGGCCAAGCTGCTAGCTAGAAGCAGGAAAGGGACAAACTTGTGTGATCCCCACCCTCTGAAACAAAACAGAGAGCAAGAAGCCCAACAGGCTTCCTTTTGACCATTCAGCAAAAGATTCACATTCAGGAACTGCAGACTTCCTATAAGAAACTGAACGCTACAGGAAACTTCCCAACTTCATCTTATTTTGTTGCCTCAATCTGTTTTCCCAGGATTTGACAGGAATCCTTGAAATGTTTTCCAACCCTTGAAACACCAAGCTGTACCTACTCTGCCGCCTTCCTTTTTCATACTGCAAGTTGCCCTGTTTTAAGTGTAGACATTAGTGCACACTTGGCACATACTGTAGGGACTTTGAAAAGCCTGCAATAAGCCCAGTGAGAGAATGTATCACATGATCTCACTCACATGTGCAATCTAAAGAACAAAATAAACTGATAAATAAAACAGATCCAGAGATGTAGAAATAGGGAACAGATTGATGGCTATCAGAGGGAAGGTAGGTGGGTGGGTGGGAAGAGATTAACCAAGGAACTTATATGCATAACCAACCCATGACACAGACAATAGGGTGGTGAAGGCCTGGAGTGAGGGCAGGCTAAAAGGGGTAGGGGGTGGGGTGTGGGGAGGGTTCAACTGTATTACTTTCAACAATAAAGGTAAATTTAAAACAAAAAATGAAAAAGCCTGGCTAACACAAGTGAAATGTTGCCTCAGACTTGCATCACCACGAGTTGCTTCACTTTGTACTTAGGTTATATGCAAGGCATGTTTAGCCATCTTTCAAATGTATTAACCAAATTTCCCACTCTTAGGGCCTCAATATTTATGTGAAATGCCACAATGCCTGGCACAGTATAAAATTTAATCAATAAAATGAAATTAAAATGTTGTTTCATGATGTCAAAACCCTGAAGTTATAGATCATATGGGAGACCAATTCAAATGCATAGAGCACGGACTGTATGTGTTACTAGATCCCTGAAGTCTTCTCATTGAATCACAAACACTATACAACTGCCTAATAAGAGTAGAATATGCCAGAAGTACACAAGTTGGATTTTTCTTATCACTTATGAACAGAAGGTAGGATGAGATTTAAAAGTTATAAAACTGATTTTTTCGCCACATACTTATCAAGTTTTCAAATTGAAATGAGTGCTATTCTTTAAAACAGTCATCTTCTTAGGCCTGGCCGGGTTGCTCAGTGGTTGAGTCAGCCCATGAGCGAGGTCATGGTTCAGATCCTGGTTGGGACATATGCCTGGATTTCAGGCTTGATCCCCGTGAAGGGCTTGGGGGGAGGGGACGATCAACGATTCTCTATCATCATTTATGTTTCTATCTCTCTCTCCCTCTCCCTTCCCCTCTAAAATCAAGAAAAAAATATTTTTTTAAAAAACAGTCATCTTGTTAGAATAAGGTCTTCAGAGCCCATTTGTCAGCTACTAAGAAAACCTGTTTCCTTTTTTTTAAATATGCTTTTATTGATTTTAGAGGAGGGGGAAACATCAATTGTCTGCCTCCTGCACTCCCCCACCACCCCCGCTACACAAACACACATACACACACTGAGGATGAGCCTACAACCCAGGCATGTGCTCTGACTGGGAATCAAACCAAACTTTTTGGTGCATGAGACGATGCTCATCCTACTGAACAACACTGGCCAGGGCACCTGTTTCATTTCTTTACAGCCAGTCCCAGGGTGCTGTCCCTTTGCTGCCCTTGGCTCTGCCACTCCTCCCTATGGGCAGTAGCTTCCACCGCCCAGATCGCAAGATGGGAGCTGTGTAATGCTTGCCCTCGTGTACTGCAGGGAGGAAGAAGCCCCTACACAGATGAACTCAAATCACAATGTGGTGAAGCCTCATTTAGTTTTATGAAATGCCACATCCAGAGACACTTGTTCGAGGTAACTAGTTCATATAACCATTTTCAACAATTCACCATTTGTAGTGCCAGTGAAGCAAGGGTAAAGGTTAATAGATTACTCTGGGGTTGGATAAACCAGACTTCCAGCTTCATTTGCGAGCTTAAAACCCATGAAGCTACTTAATTTCTCTGGCCTCAATATCCCCTGGAAAAAAAAAATGGAGAAAATAACAGGCTACAAAGGGACGCAGCAAAGTTAAAGTGAGACATTACCTGCCTATAAACACTTAACCCATCCCCTGCATACTGTACTTTTTAATACTGCATTTATTGCTATTATGTGTACCTGATCTGTGGGAACCTCAGGAACCTCCACCTTTGGACTATAGAAAGCAGCACTGACGCTAGAACAGGCTTTGAAGTGAGGAGGCCCTGACTTATAATCATTTAGCCATTTATTAACTAAATAGTCTAAACTAAATATGCACACTTTTGCCTGTTTTCTAACCTATAAAAAGACTGGACCAAATCAGCTCTAATTCTAAAATTCAAATCAATGAAAGACTACTAAAAAAGTCTTTTCATATTCGCCTTTATAATCCAAACTACAGCCCAACCACCACCTTCCAAAGAGGATTGCCTTAAGCAGATATTTTTTCGAGACAGAGTTAAAATTTTAAGTGCTTCCTAAAACGTCCTTGCCTCTAGGATCCTGTCCTAAATTGTGGGGGAGGGAAAAGAGGGAGAAACACACATACCCTACAAACAAGAGAGGATTTCCACGAACTATATATGCCCTATTTGCACAATGCTTTGCACAAATCTACTTATCAAGTCCGAACAAAGATCAGGGAACCAAAACTGAGCAACTAACCACAAATGAAGCTGAGTCATTATCTTATGGTTTAACCATAAAATTTCCAGTTATGATCCACGTGTAACTGACACAAACCACAATTGAGGTTGGAAAAAACATTGCCATCTCTTTAGTACACTACTGTCATTTTATAGGTGAAGCCACAAAGGCCCAGATAGTTTAAATGAGCCTGGGAAGGGCCACAGCCATGAGGGTAAATATGGTTTCTTAAGGTCTAGTCCTGGATTCTCTCTCTGACCAGCTTGTTCTTCCTTTAGTGTATTATCACCCAAAAGTTATTTTTATTTACAACACTAAAATTTAAAATTAACATTCCAAAAACACATTCCAATTACCATTCAAATAATAACATCTGGATTACTATTGGAATACTTCCATTAAGATTCTCAGTCAAAAAAAAAAGATTCTCAGTCCGTTTTCATAGCCCTCAATAAGTTATGACAATTTTCAGAACCTTCTTCCTTAAATAATGTGAACAAAATAAACAGTACATTTGCATATCAGAATAATCCAAGCACTGCCAAACACAGTGCCAAGTGTAAAGGACAGCAGCAAGAGCCCTAGGTTTATCTCACATCTGTACCACAACCACTCAGAGTTCCATTTGTCTGTCTGAATGAAGGCGTGGGAGGGATCATCTCCAACTGCAGCTTCCAACTGTTTGTTTTCCCACCTATTCCTCTTCTCAAAAAAATGAAAAGGATGTCCACTTTTTATTTTCCTGGCATCTGAGTCATTGCTAGAAGACCAACCCCTTAAAACATACAGTTCCTCATGTTGTGGTGACCCCCAATTTCATTGTTACAAATTGAACATAATTAAAGCATAATGATCAATCACAAGAACAATATGTAATTATATATGTGTTTTCCGATGGTCTTAGGCGACCCCTGTGAATGGGGTCGCGACCCACAGGTTGAGAACCGCTGCCTTAAAACATAATCCACAAGATACCTCTTGCTCTATGGATTACTAAATTCAAAAAACTGCCAATTTGATTACCTTTGATGAAGCTATAGATAAACAGGAGTGGGCAAAAAGTAGGTTCTGAAAAACTGAAATTGTGAGTACCCAAAAGTTTATTCTTCCACTACTATCTATTAATTATTGTATTACTTATTTGTATTACAACTGTAAACCTACTTTTGCCCACCATGTATTTGACCATAGATACAAATTTTCAGAAAAAAAAACTATAAAACAGTAATATTTCACATTCAATTTTACCTTGAGACATTTCTTTTACTTCACACGTTCCTTCAGTTAAAAAAAAATTAACGTTTTTTATATCACATTCATTAACTCAAGGGTTATATGTATCTTATTTTAGCCCCAAAACAGTTTTTTTTATTTTTATTTTTTTATTTTTTGGAGATTAATTCTTTATTTTTTTATTAACCCCAACCCACTTTTTAAAATATATATATTTTTTCACTGACTTCAGAGAGGAAGGGAGAGGAAAAGAGAGAGAAACATCAAGGATGAGAATAAATGATTGGCTGCCTCCTGCATGGCCCCTAGTGAGGACTGAGCCCGCAACCCCAGCAGGTGCCCTGACCAGGAATCCAACCATAACCTCCAAGCACTGGGCCAGGCTGGCCCGCCCCTGCCCACTTTTCTTTATTAAGACAAGTTGTTTATGAAATTCGGGATCTGATTCCCAGTAATTTCTTAAAACCACGCAAATAAAAGTTAATGCCTCAAACAAAAATAAATTCACAAGAGCATATTTTAAGGTTGGCACTTCCGAGGTTACTGAACTCAGATTTGTCTACCTTTATAAAATCATGAGCAATCAACCCCAGGTAATCAACTTTCGGGAACAGTAACTGAAAACTGACCACAAAATTGGTTTTTACCATCCAATGCCAAGAAGGTTTATCTAGTTTCAAAAGCAACAGTTACTCAAGCGACTTTCCAGGTTCCCCAATACTTCCTAGAGAGCCTGTCTCGCTACGAAGCCCTGGGTTCCAAGCAGGCTCGGTCACCGCTCAGCACGCATGCGCAGCCCCGGCGCAAGTCGCCCCTCCCCGACCCCCACCCCCCAGGCCGTAGGCCAGCTGGCCACAGGGGTCCTGCTGCGACCCTGAGCCACCAAACGTACCTGAAGACCAGGGCCCCGGGAGCCGACGGGAGCCGCCAGGAGAGCCGGAGGCTGCTTTATCCAGGACCTGGGTGAGGAAGGTCTCCGCCCATGGATTACACCACGCCCCGCTGACTGATGGGAGCCAGCAGAAAAGTGTGGGGGCCGGAAGCTCCGCCCATACAGGCCGCCCACTCCGAAGGGCCTCCCCCTCCCCCCAGCCTCCAGCGAGGTTAAGGCGTGGCTGCAGCAACGCCTGGGCTAGGCAACTCCATCCCTGGCCACTGCTCTGGGCAAAGCCAATTCCAAGAGCCCCGCCGCCTCTCCGGCCTCTCCAGCGTGTTTGTGTCTGTGGTAGTGAGTGACACCGATCAGCAGAACAAGGAGGGTGGGCGAGGTAGAAAGCCCTGGCTGCCTAGCAAAGGACAATGGCAGGGTGGGACCTTGCCCCCAGGTGACCTTTCCTCCCCTAGCAGATCACTGGTCATGCAGTCAGGACCACTGACCTTTCCTCCCTAGAGATAACTTCTAGGCCTCAGTTGTACATCAACTCCAAGCCCAGAGAAGCACCAAAACCAGACACGCGGCACCAAGGCTGAGCTCATGACCAGGTGCATTAGATAATGACCCCTGCCCTGGCACCCACCAATCAATCCATGGAGACCCAGGCCCTGAAAGGACACACCTTTAAGATCTTCCCCTGAGATGGGACCTCCCCTAAAATCTCAACCCTTAAAACCATTAGAAAGGAAGACCCAGTGCCTCTCCCTCCCAGGAGCAGGTGGCTCCTTTCCCTTCCCCCCCTTTCCTTTCCCCCAGGCTCCTTACCATTTCCTTCCTCACTCCCAAGCTCCAAGGGCCCTTCGTTACCTCTATAACTTGTTTCCTAAACCCATTTCTTATACAAATTACTCCTTTTACCTCTTTTCCAAATAAATGTTCTCTTATAGTTTGAGTCATGGCTCTGAATTCTTGCCTAGCCAGGTCCAACACCTGGTGCCGTTCCACCGCCCACAACATATCTGCCCAACCCTCCACGCGCCAAATTGTCAAGACATTTATGATTTAAAGATTTTACTGCTAATCATTACAGAGAAATAACAAACTTGGGGGTAAGTCAGAGGCTTGCCGAGTTATTAGAATGTTCCTGGTCAACAGCTTAAAATCCTCTCTGAGATTATAACAGTCAGGGGCAAAAATAGAATATTTGGGGACTAGCTATGGTTATGGGAAATAATAATGCTCTGTTAACCACGAATGCCTTGTGTTGGTTAAAGAAAGGACATTCTAACCTGGCTAGAAGTTATATGTCTCTGGGACCGGGGAGTCAACCTTGGAATGTGGCCCAGTCTTATTCAAGAACTATTATCATAGGAAGATTAACAACCTTGTAGCCCAAACAATGGAGTCCCACCCCAGCCCACACTGCCTACTTCCTCATGCAATCTTTGTCCTATATAAGCAACGGCTTATGGGGGGGGAGGGAGGCCACAGAGCAGACTTTTGTGGATGATGTGCTGCTCTCACATTGGTGGCAGTATTGGAATAAACCCTCCTATATGATTCAACCCTGTCTT
>NW_006285939.1:2525291-2527788 GCF_000327345.1 Myotis davidii
GCAGTCAGAAACACTGATCTTTCCTCCCTAGAGATAACTTCTAGGCCTCAGTTGTACATCAACTCCAAGCCCAGAGAAGCACCAAAACCAGACACGCGGCACCAAGGCTGAGCTCATGACCAGGTGCATTAGATAATGACCCCTGCCCTGGCACCCACCAATCAATCCATGGAGACCCAGGCCCTGAAAGGACACACCTTTAAGATCTTCCCCTGAGATGGGACCTCCCCTAAAATCTCAACCCTTAAAACCATTAGAAAGGAAGACCCAGTGCCTCTCCCTCCCAGGAGCAGGTGGCTCCTTTCCCTTCCCCCCCTTTCCTTTCCCCCAGGCTCCTTACCATTTCCTTCCTCACTCCCAAGCTCCAAGGGCCCTTCGTTACCTCTATAACTTGTTTCCTAAACCCATTTCTTATACAAATTACTCCTTTTACCTCTTTTCCAAATAAATGTTCTCTTATAGTTTGAGTCATGGCTCTGAATTCTTGCCTAGCCAGGTCCAACACCTGGTGCTGTTCCCCCGCACACCTGGTGCCGTTCCACCGCCCACAACATATCTGCCCAACCCTCCACGCGCCAAATTGTCAAGACATTTATGATTTAAAGATTTTACTGCTAATCATTACAGAGAAATAACAAACTTGGGGGTAAGTCAGAGGCTTGCCGAGTTATTAGAATGTTCCTGGTCAACAGCTTAAAATCCTCTCTGAGATTATAACAGTCAGGGGCAAAAATAGAATATTTGGGGACTAGCTATGGTTATGGGAAATAATAATGCTCTGTTAACCACGAATGCCTTGTGTTGGTTAAAGAAAGGACATTCTAACCTGGCTAGAAGTTATATGTCTCTGGGACCGGGGAGTCAACCTTGGAATGTGGCCCAGTCTTATTCAAGAACTATTATCATAGGAAGATTAACAACCTTGTAGCCCAAACAATGGAGTCCCACCCCAGCCCACACTGCCTACTTCCTCATGCAATCTTTGTCCTATATAAGCAACGGCTTATGGGGGGGGAGGGAGGCCACAGAGCAGACTTTTGTGGATGATGTGCTGCTCTCACATTGGTGGCAGTATTAGAATAAACACTCATATATGATTCAACCCTGTCTTTGCTTAATTGGTTCGAGTAGTGACAGGCAGTGCGGACCCACTAATTGTCTGGTTACAAGCCCAGCTGGGGGTTCAGCCCTCAGCTTGTTTCAGGCTCTCAGACATCTCCTCACATCTCTGACACACCTATACCTTAATTCCCCCCTTCCCACCACTGCACACACACACACTACCACAAGGCCTCAGTCCAGTGCTGCTTTACCACTCATGGATGCTTTTCACTGAACAAAGTTGACTGAGCACTTTCCAGATTCCAAGCACTGGTGCTGTGACTACAGAAGTGAAATTGAGAGTACTATACAATACACAGTCGGTACAAAAATGGACCTATTTTGGTACAAAACCTGGCTCCACTTAAATGCTGTATAACCTTAGGCAAGTCACAACCAATCTGCCTCAGATCCCCCATCAGGCGTGTGTCTCTCTCTTTCTTTCCCTCCCTTCCTATCTCCCCCACTTGCTCTCTTTCTAAAATTCAATAAAAACATCCTCCAGTGAAGATTTTTTTAAAAGAAAAGGGTACACTAAAGGCCATCATCCTCAACTAAGCATCCCTCAGATTTCAGATGAACAGAGTTTGTGGAGGAGCCTGCTTTATCTGAGATGCACAGTTTCTTGGATCCCATTTCAGGCATTCAGTATCAAACATACTGAGAAAACAATTTCTTAGTTCAAAGTACTAGTACTTTCACTGGATAACATTTTGTTAAGATACAAGAAAAAAAACTAGACATACCACTGAATGATGAAAAGTTAAAATTCAATGGCTAGAAAGAAGTTTTTCAGTCTATCCTGTATAATAAAAGCCTAATATGCTCTGTCCAGTCATCTGTTCAACCAAAGTATAATATGCTAATGATAAGCTAAGGCTGCTCAAACTATGACTATGATGTGCACTGACCACCAGGGGGCAGAAGCTCCGACTGGTTAGCTTGCTGCTGGAGTCTGGCTGATCAGGATTGAGCTAGATGGGCCGAACAGGCCCTGGAGCCCTCCCACCGTCCCTCCCGCCTGGCCAACCTCCCATGTCCCTCCCTGGCCCCGATCATGCACCAGTGGGTTCCCTCAGCCTGGCCTGTGGGATGAGGCCTGAAACCACCTCTCTGACCCTCGGCCTGGCCTGCACCTTCTCGCAATCTGGGACCCCTGGGAGATGTCAGAGAGCCAGTTTTGGCCCCATCCTGCAGGCCAGGGACCTGACTGGTACATGGGCCTCTAGTTAAAGAGAGGTCCCGGGTTCGATTCCGGTCAAGGGCATGTACCTGGGTTGCGGGCACATCACCAGTAGGAGGTGTGCAAGAGGCGGCTGATCGATGTTTCTCTCTCATCGATGTTTCTAACTCTCTATCTCTCTCCCTTCCTCTCTGTAAAAAATCAATAAAATAT
>NW_006285939.1:2527838-2528686 GCF_000327345.1 Myotis davidii
GTAACTGATGCTGGTGGGAGTGAAACCAATGCCTGGCTCAGAGTAGCAGCAGCACCACGGCCACCGGGGTTTCTCTGGCCAGTGTCTCTCCCTTCGGTCTACAGCGTGGGGAATATCTTTGGGAACCTTTTCAAGGGCCTTTTTGGCAAAAAAAGAAATGCGCATTCACATGGTGAGCCTAGACGCTGCGGGAAAGACCGCCATCCTGTACAAACTGGAGCTGGGTGAGATGGTGACCACCATCCGCACCATAGGCTTCAACATGCAGAATGTGGAGTATAAGAACATCAGCTTCACTATGTGGGAGGTGGGTGGCCAGGACAAGACCCAATCTCTGTCGCACCACTACTTCCAAAACACACAAGGTCTCATCATGGTTGACAGCAATGACCGAGAGCACGTGAACGAGGCTCGAGAAAAGCTTATGAGGATGCTGGCGGAGGGTGAGCTCAGGGATGCTGTCCTGCTCAAGTTCGCAAACAAGCAGGACCTCCCCAATGCCATGAACGCAGTTGAGATCACGGACAAGCTGGGCCTCCACTCTCTGCACCACAGGAACTGGTCCATTCAGGCTACCTGTGCCACCAGCAGTGACGGGCGGGAGATGTCAGAGAGCCAGTTTTGGCCCCATCCTGCAGGCCAGGGACCTGACTGGTACATGGGCCTCTAGTTAAAGAGAGGTCCCGGGTTCGATTCCGGTCAAGGGCATGTACCTGGGTTGCGGGCACATCACCAGTAGGAGGTGTGCAAGAGGCGGCTGATCGATGTTTCTCTCTCATCGATGTTTCTAACTCTCTATCTCTCTCCCTTCCTCTCTGTAAAAAATCAATAAAATATATTTAAAAAAA
>NW_006285939.1:2528817-2533848 GCF_000327345.1 Myotis davidii
ACTTTTCAAGGGCCTTTTTGGCAAAAAAAGAAATGCGCATTCACATGGTGAGCCTAGACGCTGCGGGAAAGACCGCCATCCTGTACAAACTGGAGCTGGGTGAGATGGTGACCACCATCCGCACCATAGGCTTCAACATGCAGAATGTGGAGTATAAGAACATCAGCTTCACTATGTGGGAGGTGGGTGGCCAGGACAAGACCCAATCTCTGTCGCACCACTACTTCCAAAACACACAAGGTCTCATCATGGTTGACAGCAATGACCGAGAGCACGTGAACGAGGCTCGAGAAAAGCTTATGAGGATGCTGGCGGAGGGTGAGCTCAGGGATGCTGTCCTGCTCAAGTTCGCAAACAAGCAGGACCTCCCCAATGCCATGAACGCAGTTGAGATCACGGACAAGCTGGGCCTCCACTCTCTGCACCACAGGAACTGGTCCATTCAGGCTACCTGTGCCACCAGCAGTGACGGGCTCTATGAGGGACTGGACTGGCTGTCCAATCAGCTCCGGAACCAGAAGTGAACCGAACTCCTCTCTTCCCCCTCACTCTCTCCTTCACCCCTGATTTCCTCTCATGTGGCAGACGTGCCCCTGTGGTGTGAGTGCCAGAAGCTGTCTCCATGGTCGGTCCCAGTGTGCTTCATCGTGCTGTACATGTGCAGATGCAGCCTGCAACCGGGTTTTTATTTAATGTAAATAGTTCTTGTTTCCAATGAGGCAGTTTCTGGTACTCCTATGCAATATTACTCACCTTTTTTTTACTGTTTGAAAAAAAAAAGAATCAAACCACTGTTTAGTACTGAGAAGGGATTTTGGGCACCCAGGGCGGGGCCTCTAGGAGTTGCTGTGAGATCACATCAACGCTCCTCCTCTGGGCTTTAAATCTGTGTTGAGATCCATTTTGGTTGTTGGTTTTTAACCCAAACTCAGTGCATTTTTTTATAATATAAATACAAGGTAAGGAGACATTTTAATACAGAGAAGGGAGAAATGTGCTTAGTGTAGGTTCCGCAATAACAGCTTGAGTCCAGTCTGCCTGTGGTCTGTCTTCCATCTGGAGCGTGCAGTGGACAGAACCAGCCATAATACATTCTGCATGGTCACTTACAGTCCCTGATTGGCTTTGTCTTGCTGGGTCATCTGCATCCCATATCGTTTGTGCTTGTACCTGTGCTTACACCACTGCCCATGGGGGTGCGCTGGGGGCTGCGGCCACCACTCAGGCCCCTTGGAGGGACCCTAGCCTTCCCTTCGGTCAGTGTGGGTCAGCGTAGGTGCTTTGGTGGGACCACTCTGGCCAGAACAAGAGAACCCCATGGTCCCTACACACACTCACTTGCTCCAGGTTGTCTGCATCTCACCAGTAGGAACGCAGACAGGTGACGGGTCATCTTAGAACCTAGCTCCTCAGAGCACCCGTCCACATGTGCTTTCACTCCCTCAGCCAGCAAGAGTCAGGTTGCCATCAAAAACAATCTCTACTTTTTTCTTTTGTATTTTGATAAACACTGAAGAAACTTAGAGCTGTTAAAATTTACCTTGGGGAAAACCTCAGAACTGGTTTATCTGGTGTTGTGGAACCTCTTACTGTTTTCAATACACAATTAGTAATCAACTGTTTTGTATACTTGTTTTCAGTTTTCATTTTGACAAACAAGCACTGTAATTATAGTTATTAGAATAAAATCTCAACTAAAAAAAATGTGTGTATGTATATACATACATATATATATATACACACACACACACACATATATATCTGATGCCAAGAACTTTCATCTCTTTTATGTGCCCTATAAAAATGGTCCCAATGTTGACCTTCACCTACATAATCAGTGGTCTCTACTGGTATGCCCTTTCTAAAAGATCCTGACCAAAATTTCACTAAATGCTCCAGCTCTCCTTAATTTGAATTCCCACAAAGTTAACAATTACAGAGTCAGTGTCTATTCTGTCAGCTTATGCCAGCTTTACTGTTACTACAACGATGTGATTTTTTTAAATATTACATAAACATAAAAGGACTGGAGAAAATCATAGAAATCTATTAGAATTCTGCAATTAGACCAACTTGCAAGCACCTCCTCATTCCCTTAAATTGCATTATTGGTCCTTGGATCTTTATAAAATTTTTAGATTCTATAAAGGAAAAATTCACAAAGCAGTTTACTTCTCTTCTGCTTCAAGATTTTTATGCTGTCTCATTTCCTAGCAGATCAGCTCATCTAGAGAGAGCACAAATTATAATTCTCCAATGGCTTCACACTTGCCTACAGGATAAAGTACAAATTTCTTATAAAGGCAATATAATTCTCTATTTTCTGGTTTCAGCCTGACTCTCCTGCAGTCTCCCGAGAGCAGCCCCCACACCGTGATCTGGCAGACAGCTTGTTCCATGCACAGTCCAGGCTAGTTCACCTTGTCCAGCCTGGCTCTCCTATTCTCTCTGCCAGCAATGCCAGTTGCTTCCTGTCCATTTTTCTGACTAAGCTCAAGTCATGCCCACTACTAAACTTTTCCTGACCAAGCACCCCGATTCCTCAATTGCTTTGGCCAATAAAGTTAGCTGATGCTTCCTCTGTATAGGTTTACAGCACGATACCTGTAAACATGTTACCTTTATTGTTACATTGGATAATGTCTGCCTCCTTAGCCTGAGAGCTCTCCAAGAGAAGGGACAATGTCTTATTTGGCTTTGCATACCCTAATGCTGAACAGGTAGCCTGGTATCAGTACCTTGGCATTACCAACTCCCTCACATTCTAGGTGCACTATTGAATTGACAGAAAGAGAATAGTGTCCCTGGAGTTGTGAAATGCTGTGGCCCTAAACTCAACAGAGGCTTAATAAATGTTTGTTAAGTGGATGGATGAATAAATGATAAACAATTGCTTAAATTCAGACCAGCTACAAGAAGTATGGTATAGTTCTGCTTTAAGTATAGATAATCAACTTGGTCTTCCACTAAGACTTTCATTAGTTCAGGAAGGTTTTTCAGAAGTGGAAATGTTTCTAACTATTACTTTTAGTTTGCTTTCAAACAAAATAAAACTGACAAGGGTATTGCCATTGAAACCAGGATTCTAGGACAAACACTGAGATAAAGTGTCTTTTCTGATGCCAGACCCGTCAAAGCTCAGCTAAACAGATCCACAAGCACCAGCAGGTTTGTCAGTTAAAGGGGAAACATTACTGTATTTATAGCCAACTCTGGATCTTTTTCTCAGATTCTGCAGTGCCAAACATGCCAGCTGACATCACAGAAGTTTTGGTGGGCTTTCAGAACTGGGCTGTGCCCTAACTCCTAACTTCAACTTGAAACTTCTTACCATAATATAGTCAAGGATAAGAAAACATGTTATTTATCTATCATCATAGTAATAATACTATTTTATTCCTGATTTTATATGGAAAACATCTTGTGGTTTTCCCCACATAAGTAAACAAGTGATAAAATATTTTCCTTCCTCCCTATTCCAAATAAAACTCAATGCTGTATATACCCAAGATTATGTTCTCATGCAATCTGTAATTATTTAAGTATTAAAAGACTCAACTTCTTATCTATGACCAAACAGACAAGCAAAAAGTTTAAACCTATTTTGTCAGTTATCCACTCCTTCACTGAATTGTTAAATTCAGTTAAGATTTTATGTATTCATTCAACAAATATGTATTGAGTGGCCTAAGCTGACATATACAGTGATAGTCCGTGAGGACATAATGGTGAACTTGCCATCTAGAGGAGAATTTGTGCAAAACTAAGCAGAAAATACTAATTCTATAAAACAAGAGACTGATTTAAAAATCCATCAGCAGCAATAAGTGGCTCTGAATGTCTTCCTTACACTTACTCTCTGAGGAAAATTATTATAAACCACTAGTCAATAGGCTCTCAGATGGTGGGAAGGATATATATCAAAATGTCCTGTGCAATTTTATGAAGCCAACACGGTTCCTGAGCCTGTGGCACAGATGAGCTGATTTTGTAAAGTAGGGGTGGGGAGTCCTGAAATAAGTTCTCTCCTCCTAGCTTGAAAATCATCTTCCTTTCCTTACACGGCTCCCCATACATCTCCACTTTTGAAATACCTGTTTGTCCAAAATGAATAATGTAATTGAAAAGATTTATTTAGACACAAAATATAATAAAACTTTAGACTGCTAGGATTTTTCCATAGGGACCCAAAGAACAAAAGTTCCATAGAAGAGCGGGAAGAAGTAAAATATAAGAAATGTGACCGAGCTAGACTTTACAAATATTATCTCACTTAATTATCTTAACAAATGTGCAAGCTAGCAAACCTCGGATAGTGCAAACCAGGCTCCTGGCCCAAGCACAAGGCACAGGCACCCTGCCCACCTCCACGGAAGCACCTGGTGGTCTTCCTTACGGGGTCGCCGTTCTTTACATTCAGAAAGGCCACACCAGGGCGACAACACTGCCCGGAGCCGGCTCTGACTACCTGCCTCCTCCCCCGACCGTGTCCAATGAACCAGTGGGCGACCCCGTGGGCGGTGCGGGGACGCGCGGGGGGCCCACCCGAGCCCGAGCCCGCACTGACTCCCGCACCCACTCCCGGGTGGGCTACTTCCTCCCGTCCACCGCAAGCACGCAGCTCCACGGAAGGGGGGGCTGTGTGCTCGGTCACTCTGTTCCCAACACCGACCCACAGGCACTGAGCAAAGGCCTCCGGGTGGAACGCATCAGCGAGTGAGCCAGCCTCGCTCCGCTCCTCCGTAAGGAGAGCACCGACATCCCCCTCGGGGCTGTGGGACAATTAGACGAGGCCATAGGTAGCGCTGTGCTGCCACACAAAGGGCCGAAAAGTATAGCCTTCCTCACGTCTCCACCCAGCAGGCAAGATTCATGTGTTCTGGGCGCTCTGGGAAAATGGGCTCTCCTTCCCCCTCCCCCGCCGAGAGACAGCGGGGGGCCGAGCAAAACACCCCGAGTCAACGCCAGGGCGGGGTCGGGAGCCAGGAGGGCGGCGAGGAGGGGGTCCGGGGGGGCAGGAAGGGCAGGGGG
>NW_006285939.1:2533892-2566984 GCF_000327345.1 Myotis davidii
CGCCGGGCCGGCGTGTCGCTGGCCGGGGAGCAGCAGGCAGGCCCGGGCCGGCGTGTTGAGGAGGAGGCCAGCCCCTCGGAAGGAGAAGCGCCCGGCCTCCCCGCCACTCGGTTCTTACCGACTACAAACGCGACTCCGGGCGATCCGAGGGGACCTTCGGTGCAGAGACACCGCCTGACACACGCCGAGGGCCGAAAGGCAGAGTTCTCGCGATAGCACAACCTTCCCCTCCGTCTCTCGCCGCACATATGACAGTCTCGCGAGAGCTCTACTCGGGTCAGCCCCCAGCCCCCGTCTGCCCTCCGGAGGGCGCAGAGCGCAGGCGCACAGTCTTGCCTGAGCTCCGGGTCACAGTCCTCTCGCCCTCCCTGAATAAATTAGAACAAATGGAACAAACGTTTGTTGAAGGCACGCTTTGTACCGAGTAATATCCTGAATGATCTGGTCATATCAGATGTCCTCAAAGGCGGCTGTTACTTAGCCTTAGCGTACAGGTACAATAAATGTCAGAAGACACAAAAGGACAAATGCTGTATGATTCCACTTATACGAGGTACTAGAGTAGCCAAATTTATAGACACAGAAAATACCTCGCCACAGGCTTGTGAAAGGCGAATTATTGTTTAATGGGTACAGAGTTCCATTCGGGATGATGGGAAGTTCTGCAGTCTGGGACGGCAGTGATTGCACAGCAATGTGAATGGAGTCAACACCGCTCACCTGTGCACTTACCAGTGGTGAAAATGGTAAGTTTTATGTTATGTATATTTTGCCACAATTTTTTAATTCATTACATAAATGTTAGAGCCCACATTCCAAGCCACATCATCTGACTACAAAGCATATATTTGTTTGCACCATGTCTCACGGCAGCTTTCTACCCTCCACAGCCCACCACTGTACATCCCCTCACAATCTGCCTCGTGTGGCATTATCCACATTGGAGTGTTTTGTTTGTTTATGTATTTATGACCAGATGTTAAAATGGGAATCCTTCTGTCCCTGTTTTGACAGATGCCCCCAATTCTAGGTGCTAACTGTGCCCCCACCTTTCCTAGAAAGATGAAGGGCTATCTAAGTAGAATTTACAAAAGTTGCCATGATCGGGTTTTGTGGATCCCACCCAAGAGTGAGTCCTACAAGAAGCAAGGCAATCTCAGCCAAAAGCAACAGGAAACAGATTCATATGCAGACGCTCGGAAGGCACAGTCATCGTCTTTGGGTGGAAGGGAGCTGCAGAGGAGAAGGAGCAGTAGAGACTGTCCGAGAGCCCGTGAGGAAGCACTCACCCTACGCACTGCCACAGCCCAGGCAGCCAAGACAGCACCCGACCCTTCACTCACCCCTTCCCCATTTCCTTTCCGATTCAGATGCAGATTAACTAAAAGTAACCAAAGCACTTTTTAAAAATTATTGTCTTACAGTGGTCCCCAAAAAACTAAGGGGTCAGCCCAGGATTGCTCAACTAGTCCAATAACATGTTTGAAGAGATAGGATTAGGGTTCAGGGAAGAAATAAAGCTCTTTACCAATTGTCCACAGATTCTTCAACAGAGGACTGTCTGCCTGCTTATGCTCTGTCACATACCCGCACAAAGAACTCCAAGACCCAGGAAAGCAGGGACCTGGTCTCTCTGGTTCATTGCTGTATCCTTGACCCATAGCACTGCCTGGCCCTGGCGCTTAAGAAAGACCTGTTGAGTGAACAAATGTTCTCTAACACAAAAGCAAGAGATGATCAATATTGTCACTGTATTTTTTTAATATACATATTTTCATTGATTTCAGAGAGGAAGGAAGAGGGAGAGAGAAATAGAAACATCAATGATGAGAGAATCATTGATCGGCGGCTTCATATACACCCCAGACTGGGGATCAAGCCTGCAACCTGGGCATGTGCCCTAACCGGGAATTGAACCTCCTGGTTCATAGGTCGATGCTGAACCACTGAGCCACGCCGGCTGGGCTGTGTTTGTTTTTTTAATTTTACCTTTGTAAATTAAGATGTTTAGTGGGGTGTGTTTTTTTTTAATGTTTTTATTGATTTAAGAGAGAGAGGAAGCGGGGAGAGAGAGAGAGAGAAACATTGATAGTCTGCTTCCTATAGGGTCGCTGAAGGAGAAATGGAAGAGGCCAAAAAAAGTAAAGAATTATGAAATGATTAGGTCATCTGGAAAACCAGATGGGCTGAGCCCCAAAATGGCACCAGCACCCAGGGACGAGGAGTCAGAGATTTTAAAGGACTCTAGGCAGGCTTTTTCTGGGCAGAGAATTCTCTGGTCGGGTCCTGAGGCAAAAGATGAATGATCTTAGCAAGTGGAATGTGGTCTTAGCAAGTGGAATGTGGTCTTAGCAAGTGGAAGCACATTACATCAACAATGTGCAAAGGGAGTGTTGGTTGTGAAGTGATCTAAAGGTTAGTTCCCAGGGGAGGGAGTGTTGATTCAATTATTTGATCAGACCTAACACCTACACATTGGGATGGAGCCTGCAACCCTGGCACATGCCCAGACCAGAATCCAACTGGTGACTTCTCGGTGCATGGGACATGATGCTCAACCGACTGAGCCACACTGACCCGGGCAACATTGTCACTGTTTAAGTGCTTAAGTTTTGCAGGAATCTGTATGCAGGTAGAGGTGAGTGACTGGAGCCCTGCACTCAAGCCATTCTCTCAAGCCAGGACCCCTGGCCTTTCAAGACTCCGTCAGGCTGCATGTGGTCTCAGAGCTACTCCTTCCAGGCTGTCCTGTTCTATCTTACCTGCTCCAACCTCAAGCAAACAGAGGTATATGAGGGACACAGCATGGAGGACATTCTCTATAGAAGAGGAAGGAGTCCGGCCAGTGTGGCATTGCGGTTTAGCTTCAACCTAAGAACCAGGAGGTCACTGTTTGATTCCGGTCAGGGCACATGCCCAGGTTGCAGGCTCAATCCCCAGTGGAGGGCATGTAGGAGGCAGCCTACCAATGATTCTCTGTCATCATTGATGTTTCTCTCTCTCTCTCTCCCTCTCCCTTTCTCTCTAAAATCAATAAGAATATATTTAATATATATATCTATTTAAGAAAAAGAAGAGGAAGGAAGAATAAATATGAAAAACTCAAAGAAAATAAGGAATCTGATTTCATTTTGAAGACACATTTATTTTTTGAACTGTTCGCAAGATAGCAGGATACCAGGGCAGCAGAGTGCCGATACTATATCAGAAGCAACAGAAGCAGCAGTACTTAAGTGGGGATGTATAATGATTTATTGGAGTATAGGAAAAATATAACTTTATTCATATTTTTTTTCCTCTTAAATGTTTGAACGCTTTATAATGTGTATAAAATCAATGCACACATAATTTATAAATTGCAAGTACACACATATTCAAATGTTTGCTCAATTGTTAATTATTTATTTTTTTTACGAACAGGTAGGGTTACAATCATAGATTGTTAGAGGCCACAGGAGAATGAGGCCTGGCCTTGGAGGACCTGGAACCCCTCTGGCTGGGAGCCACGGGCCCACTAGAAGCACATTACATCACCCATTGTTGGACAAGACAAGTCTTTTTTGGATTCTTTTTCTCCACCACCGTATAGGTGCAGGTCTTCTGGTTGAATAATTTCTTGCATTTCATTTTGCTAAAACCCACAGGTATAGCAACACTGCCATTGAGACAAGAGCAAAGCCAATTAGAAAGGATAAGATATCGATCCTAGCCATTATGCTCAGAACTCAAGAACATGCAATGGAGTTAAGACAATCTCTTCAATAAATGGTGTTGGGAAAATTGGACAGATACGTGCAAAAAAAAAAAATGAAACTACACCACCAACTTACACTATACACAAGAATAAACTCAAAATGTATAAAAGACTTAAATGTAAGTCATGAAACCATAAAAATCCTAGAAGAAACCATAGGCAGCAAAATCTCAGGCATCTCTCATAGCAATATGTTTACCGATACATCTCCTGACCTAGGGCAAAGGAAACCCAGGTGAAAATAAACAAATGGGACGACATCAAAATAAAAGGCTTCTGCACAGCAAAAGAGTAAAACGAGAGCCCACTGTATGGGAGAACATATTTAGCAATAATACATCTGATAAAGGGCTAGTATCCAAAATATATAAAGGAACTCATACAACTTAACAAAAGGAAGACAAATAAAACAATTAAAAAAATATACCCTAACCCTTTTGGCTCGGTGGATAGAGCATTAGCCTGCGGACTGAAGGGTCCCAGGTTTGATTCTGGTCAAGGACATGTGCCTTGGTTGTGGGCACATCCCCAGTAGGGGGTGTGCAGGAGGCTGCTGATCAATGTTTCTAACTCTCTATCCCTCTCCCTTCCTCTCTGTAAAATATCAATAAAATATATATTTTTTTAAAAGCTACATTGTTTAAAAAAATGGGCAAAAGACCTAAATAGACACATCTCCAAAGAGAACATACAGATGGCTAAGAGATATATGAAGAAATGCTGAAAGTCATTGATTATCAGAGAGATGCAAATTAAAATGACAATGAGTTATCATCTCACATATGTCAGAATGGCTACCATCAACAAATCAACCAATGACAAGTGCTGGTGAGGATGTGGAGAAAAGGGAAACCTAGTACATTGCTGGTGGGAATGCAGACTGGTGCAGTCATTATGGAAAACAGTATGGAGTTTCCTCAAAAAATTAAATATGGATCTGCCATTTGACCTAGTGATCCCACTTCTAGGAATATATCCTAGAAACCTGAAACACCAATTTTTTAAAAAGTATGCACCCCTATATTCATAGCAGCACAATTTATAATACCTAAACCCAAGTTCACATCAGTAGATGAATAGATAAAAAAAAGCTGTGGTACATTTACACCACAAAATACTATGCAGCAGTAAAAATGAAGGATGTTTGAGACAGCATATAGTGACCTGGAGAGTATTATGCTAAGTGAAATAAGCCAGTCAGAGAAAGACAAGGATCACATGATCTCACTCATGTGTAGAATCTAATTAACAAACTAAACTGATGAAGGGAGTGGATCAGAGACATGGAAGCCTGGAGCAGAGTGCAGAGCCTCAGAGGGAAGGTGGGGGAAAGTCGGTGGGTGAGAAGTAATCAACCAAAGGCCTTGTGTGCATATATGCATAACCCATGGACACAGACCCTAGGGCGGGGTGGGGGGGCGTGGCTGTAGGGGGCCAATGGGGGGGAAAAAGGGACATATGTAATACTTTCAACAATAAAGTTTTTTTTTAAGATAGGTTTGTGAAGGCCTGGAGTGAGGGGCGGGGTGGGCTAAAAGGGGTCAATGGGAGGGAAAGGGAGACATATGTAACATTTTCAATAATAAAGGTTTAATTTTTTTTAAAAAAAGCAAGGATAGGATGCCCAGCCTCCTCAGGCCAGCTCTCTGCCAGGGGCAGCCCACACTCCAGCTGTCGAGGGTGCCCTCAGCAACGTAAGATCACCTTTTAGTTTGCAACCCCAAAGTGCTGACTTTGGGAGCCTGGATTTGAACACATAGAACCTGGTCTATGATCACACAGACCACCCCTGACATCGTTCCCAAGTTCCATCCTGCATCACAGGACGCAGTAAGCTCTGAGAGGGACTTCTTGTCCTGGCTCAGGAAGTGGCCAGCAGTTCTGCGGCTTGAATGTGGGAAGGGAAAGATTGTCCATTCTAATTAGCATAGGAGCTGCTAAGCCAACAGGAACAGAGGTGCTCCAGGCCAGGATCATGGAGCCCAGGAGCAGCTAATGAAAACGGGACCATCTCCCCAGGAAAGCCCACCCACACATTCAAGGGTGCAAGCAATGCTAGGATTCATCACTCTCTTGGAACACATGAATCCGAGCTGTAAATGGCCCCTGCCCAAGTGTACACAGAGGCAGCCATCACCGGGCCCTTTGTGAGAATGCTTTTTTCCAAAAGGTGACGTTTGACTTATTTTACAGAAGAGGATAGTGCAGTCCTCCTCCCAAAGGGTAATCTGTAAGCGAGTGAGGACTGGAAAGAGATTCTCCAGGGCACCTTGGGTGGGGCCTTGGCAGTGGGGAGGCCACTGAGCAGCTTGAGATCTGGACTGTGTCCCCTGGAGAAGCAATGGGTGAAAAAAGTATCCCAGAGAAAATTTAATCAAAAGCTGTCTTTTGCTATAGAAAAAGAAATGATGAAAACAACTCGGTGGGCTGTGAGGCAATCGCAGGGAAAAGGAGTTGTCTTTGAATAGTAGAGAGAACTGTACACATTTCCTCCCTGCGGAGCAGTGTGCTAAACGGGATAGGCACATGGAAGGAAAGAGAGAAGGGACACTTTGCGTTCCTACTAGGTGTTCATTACTGTCCCAGGCTCAGGGGACACAGACTGGCATAGAGAAGGCATAAATATGTGTTGATTTAATATATGCAGAATCTCATTAAATTCTCATGGACACCTGACTATCCCTATTTTATTGCGAGGAAACTGAGGCTCAGAGAGATTAAGAATTAATCCATGCCCAGCTGGGGCATGGCTCAGTGGTTGAATGTCGACCTATGAACCAGGAGTTCACATTTTGATTCCTGGTCAGAGCATATGCCTGGGTTGTAGGTTCGATCCCCAGTGTGGGGTGTGCAGGAGGCAGCCAATCAATGATTCTCTATCATTGATGTTTCCATCTCTTTCTCCCTCTCTCTTCCTCTCGGAAAGCAATAAAAATATATTTTAAAAAAAAGAAGAAGGAAATAGTGCTGAAAACGAAACCACTTCAGAAGGGGATTTTGAAAGAGGGAGTAGCTGCAACTCAGGAGCAGCCCAGTAACAGCTGCACCCCCTGTTGGCCCTGCTGGCTGAGACTTACGTGTTGCAGCAGTCGATTCCAGTTGGGTTACAAGAACACTCCTCACATCTCTCATTCTTCCACTTTGAGTTCATCGCGTAGGTGACTCCACCGAGATCCTTGCATTCTAAAATAACAAGTGTGGCAACATCAGTGGTGTCCTCAAGGCATGCAGCTGGAACAAGGCTTGTAGGACACTGTGGCCAACCCTGCCATCTGTGCCCCTCCCAGAGAGGGAAAATCTCGTCAATTTAAGGGTGTCTGAGAAAAGTGCTTCTGTGGTCACCCACAGCTAAATTCCAGTACTGTCCAGTTCATGTCACCGATCATGTTTTCTTACAGCAAGCTTAAGTCCTTCCAGATCTTATTTCAGAACAAATATTACAAGAATAAAATAAGGCCTTTCTCTTTTATCAGATAGCTATTACGATCCTAGGGGCGCTTGGAGCCAAGTTCTTTGGTGTGTTTTTTTTCTGCTGGATTATCTCTGGATAAATGTCTCATTTTACTACTTCTCTTTGCTTTGCTTCTGAACCCTACATGCACATGTAAAACATCTTGGGCATTTTTAAAAAATTTATGCCTTGGTCTCACCTCAGAACAATGAGTCTCTCTGGCCATGAGGCCCAGGCTGCCATATTTTCCCAAAGCTCCCCAAGTGATTCAAATATTCAGCCAGGGGTCAGAACCACTGCTTTAAACCTTGGTGGTCCAGGTGAGCTGGAGGAACTAGTAGCATCAGCACTACCAAGGCTGTGTTGGACATGCAGGCCCACAGAATCGGAATTTTTATTTAGCAAGATTCTCAGAGAGTTTACGTGCACACTGAAGTTTGAAAAGTACTGCTTTGGAATATTGATGGTTCTTTGCCTGCGTATAGGGGTGAATCCAAAAGCGATTAGCTGTGCAGCTCCTACCCCAGAGATTCTCATTTGCCTCATATTGGATGGCTCCTGAGCGTTGGTAGGTTTCAAAAGCTTTCCAGGCAATTCTCCTACACCTTGGGTTGAGAAACACTGTCTTGTACAGTGACAAATTGAAGTCTCTCATTTGACTCTATTTGATATCCGCCCTAACCCTCCCCCTCATGTAGATGTAAAGGCCTCCTCTGCCAACAGGTTATACCTGCCAAGCTGCAGTAAAATAATACACTGGAAAAGCTGGGACTTACCCTTAAGCGAGTTGTCTGGAGAGCCTTCAATAGGTATGAAATAGCACTGGGCGTTGCATAACATCACACAGCTGGCCAAGACCACAAGGCTTCCCAGGAGAGCATTCTGCAATGTGAAGCAGTGTCAGGAAGAAAAACAGACTGATTCAGAGAGCGATCATTGACTGAGCGTCCTGCATGAGGATCCCTGCTGGGCTCCACGGGTGGGTTAAAGGTGGCACTTCAAAGGAACAACATCTACACAAGTTATTAAAAATAAACTGGGGAAAAAGCTAAATGTGAGTCAGTCATAGACCAATAAAATAATGGTAGTGTGCTGTTTTTTTTTTATAAAAAAAAAACCAAACCTCACCTGAGCATATGTTTTTATTGATGTGAGAGAGCAAAAGGGAGAGAGGTAGATATAGTGATGAGAGGGAGAGAGAGAGAGAGAGAGAGAAACATCAATCTGAGAAAAAAACATCTATTGGTTGCCTCCTCTACACCCCCTGACACCAGAGATAGAACCCACAAGCGAGGGATGTGCCCTGACCAGGAATGAGCCTGTGACCTTTGGATGTACGGGATGACACTCCAACCAACTGAGCCACCCAGCCTGAGCATCGTGTGTTATTTTAGGAAGTTCAGGGGACCCTTTCGGATTGATTTTTAGCTGCTTTGCAGAGTGTGTATAATTCAAAGGACGGAAATGAGTGTGTGGAGAAGAGTTTTAGGAAGATAAAACATTGACAAAAGATGAAGAAAACACAGTAGGAGACTTGATGGAACTACTTAGTTGGCATTCTTAGACCATGAGGCTAAGAACTTCACTTTCCAAATGATAACTGCATTGTTGATGGCTGCATGAACACATCAGTTCATCTAGTAGCTGATACAGAATCTGCAGGACAAAGAAAAGTATCAAGTTGCTTTTGTCATCATTTTGAGACGAGCAAGCCAAATAAACAAACTTTAACGTGGGAATTTCCAGGAACCTTTTTAAAAAGAGGATGGGTCCCGGCTGGTGTGCTCAGTGGTTGAGCGCCGACCCATAAACCAGGAGGTCAACGTTCGATTCCCTGGTGAAGGTACATGCCCAGGTTGTGGGCTCGATCCCCAGTGTCGGGTGTGCAAGAGGCAGCTGATCAATGATTCCTCTCATTGTTGATGTTTCTATCTCTCCCTCTCCCTTCCTCTCTGAAATCAATAAAAATATATTTTTTTAAGAAAAGAAGATTGGGGGTGAGGGTACTTGTTCTGTAAGATATCTAAAATTCATTATGAACTGATGCTACCTAAAGTAGATGTTATTAATATAAGAATAGAAAGACAAGTACAGGGAACAGCATAGAAACCCCAGAAAGTATATTTATAAATCCATATAAAAGTTTATTATAAGATAAACTTAGTTTTTAAAATCTGTAGAGAATTATTCAAAAAATGATATTAGAACAAATGGGATATTTTGAAAGGAAACAAAGTTAATTTTCTACTTTAGTTCCCACAAATAAATTCTAAAAGAATTTGATGGTTAAACTTTTATAAGATCATAAATTAACTTTGTACGATGGCAGATACACCTGAAACGAATATAATATTGTATGTCAACTGTACTTTAATTAAAAAATTTTAAATCATAAACGAATCACAGAAAAAATAAGTAAATAATCATCTTATTCTAAGTATTAAAAAATAAATAGCTTTGAAAATGTAAAAGTTATAAATCCATAAATAAAAGTTAAAAATAATTACCAAATTTGGAGAACAACATCATCATATGAAGAATTTCTGTATATCAACAAGAAAAAGAAAAAGATCCTAGTAGAAAAATGACAAAGAAAATACCACACATAGCCCTGGTCATTTGCTCAGAGGTTACAACATCAGCCCACACACTAAAGGGTCTTGGTTTGATTCCTGGTCAAGGGCGGGTACCTGGGTTGTGGGTTTACCCCCTGCCCCGGTCAGGGCGCAGGCAGGAGGCAACAATCAATGTGTCTTTCTCACATCAATGTATCTCCCCCCCCACCCCCAACCCCTGTCCTCCCTCCACTCTTTCTCAATGGAAAAAAAAAATATCCTGGTGTGAGGATTAACAACAACAACAAAAGATAAGACAATAACACACATATACAAACAGAGATGATGAACAAAGACATGGAAAAGTTCAAGTTATTGCTGAGACCAGAAATGCAAATTTGTAAAATAGAACCATATGGGATGACAAAAAATAATTATTTCATTTATAATATCCAGAGTGAAATAAAGGCATATCTGAGAAGTGAAATTCACAAGGCTAGTTTATGTTTGAATAATCTTTATGGAGCACAACTTAATAGTACGCATCCATATTCTTAAAACTGTTTACAGCAGCCCTGGCCGGTGTTCTCAGTTGGTTGAGTACTGGTCCATGTACCAGGAGGTTGCTGGTTTGATTCCCGGTCAGGGCACATGTCTGGGTTGATCCCCAGTAGAACCAATAGATATTTCTCTTCGATGATGTTTCTATCTCTCTCTCAAGTCAATAAAAACATTGAAAAAAACAGTTACAACATTTGACTTCACCTTTTCACTTCTAAGACCTGGTCCTAGGAATGACACAGAGAAGGACTTAGACTTCGCCTCTTGGATGCTCAATGCAACAGGGAAATGAATCAACCCAAATTCCCCCAAAACAGGGCTGTTTCAGAGCATGGTGACTCCAAAAACAGAACTGGCCAAGTTAGGAGGTAAGAGAATATGAAATGACATAAATGATCACTACTATGACTACGTTAAAGAAGGCAGGTATTCCTATGATGTGGAAAAGACCCACATAGAAGGAGATGCTCAAAAAGAGATTACAGTTTTTGTACCAAATTTTAACAAGTGATTTTTGAGCTGTGGGATTTTTCTTTGGACTTTTCCTCTTTTTTTCTAAATTGCTTATAATGAAAGACATTAGTTTTATAACCAAGAGAAATAAATCAATTCCTATAATAAACTCTCAATATAGTTAGCTCTCATCAGAACTAGAGGTTGCACCTGCTCTCTCTGTTTCATTCTTTTACAGAAGCTTCAGCTTCAGATCATTGTGGAAACCTGAATTTTTTCTCAAAACAAACAAACAAATGAAAAAGCCCATCTTATTGACAGAATTTCCACTCCCTTCATCCAGAAAGGGGGCTCCTGAGAGGTGCTGGTGATCACAGGAATGTTGGAGGTCTTGTTCTATCAGATAGAATCTATCTAGTCACAGAACAGAGGCACCAGTGGGCACAAGCCAAGACTGCAGCCCAGGGTGAGCGACGGCTGCAGAATTCCCGGATCTTCTGCTGCTCTGAGCGGAGGAACCCAATCGAATGACTGAGAGATGGAGTCCAAACATGGTGACAAGAGAGAGCAGAGTAGCTGAAACCGGTTTGGCTCAGTGGACAGAGCGTCAGCCTGCGGACTGAAGGGTCCCAGGTTCGATTCCGGTCAAGGGCATGTACCTTGGTTGCGGGCACATCCCCAGTGGGGAGTGTGCAGGAGGCAGCTGGTCGATGTTTCTAGCTCTCTATCTCTCCCCTTTCCTCTCTGTAAAAAATCAATAAAATATATTTTTTTTAAAAAAAGAGAGAGAGCAGAGTATTCAGATTTGAAATTAACCAGTTGATAGTATCTCACATATAGCCTCCATATCCTCTCTCTCTCTCTCTCCTTCTCTCCCTCTCTCTCTGCCTCAGTTTCCCCCTGTAAAAACAGAGGTTCTCCCATGTGGGTGGCATCAAAGTAACCCAGGCTTTAATCATGAGCACACAGTCTCAATCAAGCTCATTGGAGAAGGACATGGCCAAGGCCTTTGCATCTTTACCAAGTCCCCCATGTGAGAAACACAAGAAACAATCAAAACTAGTGCTTCTTTAATGTGGATATGAATCCCTGGGGAATTTTGTAAAATAAAATGCGGATTCTGCTTTGGTGGAATCAAAGAGTCCTCATTTCTAGCACACCCTCCCCTCCCGCCCCCCAGGTGATGCCCATGCTACTGGGCTGAGACTACTTGAGCAGAGAGGCTCTCGGTCCTTTCCTGTTCCTATGTTCTATTCGTTCACCTCCCTTCGCCCTTTTGCTTCCTCTCCTGCATTCAGTAAAGATGAGCACCTGCTAGGGGCAGGCACAGGAGACAGTGCAGCCGGGAGACCGGCATTAGCCTTTCCAGATGCCTGCACGTAACAGGTGCTTCATGCCAGACTTGGAGTGAAACGGGCTAGCAGTGCCCCTAGAAATAGTGTCCCTTTAGGTAAGTTGCTGTTCCTTGTGTCTTCCCAGCATGATCAAGAGTCAGGCATCTTGCCCTAACCGGTTTGGCTCTGTGGATAGAGCGTCGGCCTGTGGTCTGAAGGGTTCTGGGTTCGATTATGGTCAAGGGTGCATGCCCAGGTTGTTGGCTCAATCCCCAGTAAGGGGCATGCAGGAGGCAGTCCATCAGTGATTCACCATTGCTGTTTCTCTCTCTCTCTCCCTCTCCCTTCCTCTCTGAAATCAATAAAAATATGTTTTTTTAAAAAGGAGTCAGGCACCTTTAAGGGTAAGCAGGGCAGGGACGTTGTCAGTTCTGCAGCTTAGGAAGTTCACTCTGAGGGTGGAGGAGGGGTCTGATGAAGCAGGAGGACCCACCCCACGGTTTCCTGCTTTTTCCAGCCCCGTGTTTCTGAGACAGCCTCTGAACTGAGGCCCAGGGCCCATCCTGGAGGACCCTGCAGTCTCCTCTTCTGCTTTGCCTTTGGCCACTTCCTTCCTCTTCTCCTTTGCACCCCAAGAGCAGCCTGGTTCAGTCCCTTTCACTGGCTCTAGCAAAGGGTACTTTTAAAAGATCAATTTGGAATTGAAGGCAGAAAGGATGACTAGATGAGTTTTTATAGGTTTTGATGCAAATTTTTTCTTAATACAGCATGATACAGTGGGGCCTTGACTTACGAGTTTAATTCGTTCCGAGACCGAGCTCGTTAAGGAGCTCGTTAACTCAAATTACTCTATCAACTCAATACAAAAAATCCGCAGAGAGACAGCTGGTATCTCAAAAAACTCGTTAGTCGGGACACTTGTAAGTCAAGGCCCCACTGTGTATTGAAAAGGGCCTAGGTCAGGCTGATGGTTCTCATATTCTGCTGAATATTGAAGTCACCTGGGCAGCTTTAAAAAACCTCAATTACCAAGGACTCACTGCCCACCAATCAACTCAGAGTGTCCGGTGTGGGAGTCAGGCACAGCTGCTCATTGTGCAGCCCGTTTGCGAGGGAGCCGCTGGCCTGGAGAGGGACACGTAGCTTCCCGCCTCAGCCGCGCACAGACAGCTCTTCCCTCCCAGGCTCCGTTCTCACCTGCGATGATGCAGTGCTGTAGCCCCGACATTATATCTAACTCACAAATCACTCACTTAGGGCCCAAGAATCAGAGACACACATAAAACCTAATTGAATCCCACACTTACTAGAAGAAACAACAGCTTTGACCTGGGAGAACAGTAATAGTGCTACAGTCATTAACATTTTCTCTAGCTCCCCGCCTCTCATTACCCTCTATCCATTCAGTTACAAATATTCTATAGAAGGTTCATCACTAGCTCACATTTACGATTAAGTTGTATCCAGTAGAAACACCCTTCACAGCTCATTCAAACAAGGACTATTCCAGTGGTTCTCAACCTTGGCTGCACATTAGAATCACCTGGGAATCTTTTTAGAATCCTGATTTCTGGGCCTCATCCTCTGGAAATTCTGTTTCTTTGTTATGGGGTGAGGCCACAACATTAGTAACAAAGAAACAGAATTTCCGGAGGATGAGGCCCAGAAATCAGGATTTTAAAAAGATTCCCAGGTGATTCTAATGTGCAGCCAAGGTTGAGAACCACTGGACTATACTATATGTCCTTTTTCCTTGTTCTGGCCTTGAGGTACGAGGTACAAAGCAACCAGTTACCTACCATTGTGATGAGCTTGGGTCCGATAGGCCTGTACATCAGGAAGCGGCACAGCGACTTATATAGAACAGGACTCCCCCGGCCTGGCACCCTGAGGGAAGGTAACGTGCCAAGGACACGCTTAGTGTTTACCGAGGGCTGACTGTCAACAGGAAACTGGTTTCAGATGATTTATGAGTCATTCATAAATCAGGTCTCCACCCCAGCACATGTTTATTCTTGCCATCTGCACCCCAAATGTTTGTTTGCCCTGGACATGAAGAGCAGGGGGAAGAGAAGCCCTTCGTTGCGCCTTTCCCTCCGCTGGGTGCATGGCAAAGCACATGATATACATCTTATTTGATTTCACACAGCCAAGCAGTGACGCTGGACTTCAGAGGCAATACAATAGTTCAATGGGTCAGCCCCGGCCCCAGGGCACCCTTAGGGGCTGCTCTGAAGGCACAGATGGGCCCCCTGTGGAATCAGACAGCGGCACTGCAGCCCTGGTTCCCTTGATGAGCCACGTGTGCTCAAGCCGCTTGAACTCTCCATAAGCTTCTTGAATCGGAAGGAATTGCTCTGCTACAGCGAGCAAGCCTTCCCCAAAGCACCTGCTCGCCCTCATTCTGCCCAGGGTGGCTTTGGGGAGCGGCAGTTAGAGCCTCCTGATGTTTGTAAGGGCTCACCATGTGCATGAGTCGGCTCCGGTTACCTTAACAAAATACCACAGCCTGGGCCGCTTCAACAACAGAAATGGATTTCCTCACCGTCCTGGAGGCCAGAGTGTGAGATCCAGGTGTTGGCAGGGCTGGTTTCTTCTGAAGACTTTCTCCTTAACTTGCAAATGGCCACCTTCTCCCTGGTCTTTCCAGGATCTCCCCTCTGTGTGCATCTGTGTCCCGTCTCCTGTCTCATGAGGAGCCCAGTCATTTTGAGCTAGAGCCCAAATTAACGGCCTCGCTTTAACTTAATTATCTCTAAAAGGCACTATCTCCAATACAGTCACATTTTGAAGAACTGGGAATAGGATTCAACATATGGATTTAGGGGGACACAATTCAGTCCATGACACCATTTTATCTCTCTGCAGTCCAGGGTGCAGTGTCAGTCCTGTGAGGGCCAGCGACTATGAGCAGAAGCAATGAGGTCTCGCTGGAGCCATCGGCAGTGGGCTTTTGGGTGACTTCTCTGGCCTTGTGGCCACCAAGTCTGTCTCTGGCCTTCCACAAAGCCTGTGAGCTGCCTGCCATCTTTCATACATTGCTTTCCTGCTCACACAGGGCAGTCCTGTGGTTCACAAGTAAGGACTCTGTGACCAAGGCAGTGCCCATAACTAATTCCTGCGTGTGTCCTTCCCAGTGACGGACACGGTGCCCGGGACAGTGCAGCCACGCATGACAGGAGCATGCTGGTTCAATGCAGGCATCCACACTGCCAATCAGTGCCATAGCTCGGAAGAGGTCCTCTGCCACTCACAAGGTGCTGGCAGGAAGGCTGTCCCTACCTGCCCTCCCCTCAGCTCCAGGAGCGAGAACTGGGGCTTGTGATAGGGGAGACATGCTGGGCGCAGGTTAGGGTGCTGCCTGTAAGGACTGGGAAGAAAAACAAAATGAGCAGCATTCTCCAGATAAGTGGCAACCAGCTTCGTCCAAACATGTCGATGTTAATGTTGTTTCAATTTTCATCTTAATGAACAAGGCTTATTGCTTTAGTTATTTGTTTACCTGTTTGTTTATTTATGGCACACAGGCATGCACACCCCCCACCATAGGTGTAAGCAAAAAAGAGAGAGCCAAGATAAGCAAGAGAAAAAAATGCTGTGATTGTACTGTGTCCCAAGAGAGCCACTGTCAGCATTTTGTAGGTTTCTAGGTATATTTTCATTTAGGAGAGACAAAAACCACAGGCACTTTTCCACAACATGGGACATTGTTCCTCACGTTATACACAGGTTATAGCACATGGTTATACAATCTGCTTTGTTCCTTTAGCAATGCTATGACCATCGCTAAATATAGGTCTGATCACTATTTAATGGCTATATTTTATTACATAACCTGGCTAAGCCCTCATTTATTTGGTCAATTGTTTCTTGTTCAGCATCCAAGCTGTTTCTGAATTTTTTAAATTAGGAATTTTATTCTTTAGACTAGAGGCCGGGTGCACAACATTCATGCACTTGGGGGGTCCCTTAGCCCGGCCTGTGCCCTTTTGCAGTCTGGGAGCCCTCAGGGGATGTCCGGGAGTGGGCCTAAGCCACAGTCAGACATCCTTAGCACTACCAGGGAGGCGGGCTGCTGCACTTGCCAGCCCCATCAGCTCTGCTTGTGGCTGATCGGTGATCCCCCTTTGGGAGTGCACTGACCACCAGGGGGCAGCTCCTGCGTTGAGTGTCTGTCCCCTGGTGGTCAGTGTGTGTCATAGCGACCGGATGTTCCCCCGTTTGGTCGATTTGCATATTACCCTTTTATTATATAGTATAAAGTTTTCCCCACACAATGCTAATTTCCTTAGGATAAATTTGTAGAGATAGAATTTCTAGGTAAAAGGTATTATTTCATTATGTGCTAATCTGATCAGTGAGGAATGTTATTTTGTTTTAATTTACTTTTCTTGAGGGTTTGGCAAGACTAGACATTTCTTTTTGTAAGTTTTTTATTGTTGTTAATACTCACCCAACGATATTTTCCACTGATTTTTAGAGAGTGGAAGGGAGAGGGAAAGACAGAGAGAAACATCGATATGAGAGAGACACATAGATCGGTTGCCTCCTGCACACACCCTGACCAGGGCCGGGGGAACCTGCAACTAAGGTACACACCCTTGACCAGAATAAAACCCGGGACCCTTCAGTCCTTAGGCCACTGAGCCAAACCAGCTAGAGCTGTAAGTTTTTTTAAATATATTTTTATTGATTTCAGAAAGGAAGGGGGAGGGAGAAAGAGAGCAACATCCATGGGCTGTGTCCTGCATGGCCCCAGCTGGGGATCAAGCCCGAAACCTGGGCATGTGCCCCAACTGGGAATGGAACTGTGATCTCCTGGTTCATGAGTTGATGCTCAACCACTGAGCCACACTGGTCAAGCTAAAATTGCTTTCTTTAAATGAACTTATAAAAAATATATTTTATTGATTTTTTTACAGAGAGGAAGGGAGAGGGATAGAGAGTTAGAAACATCAATGAGAGAGAAACATTGATCAGCTGCCTCCTGCACACTCGCTACTGGGTATGTGCCCACAACCAAGGTACATGCCCTTGACCGGAATCGAACCTGGGACCCTTGAGTCCACAGGCCGACGCTTTATCCACTGAGCCAAACCAGTTAGGGCTAAAATTGTTTTCTTTAAAAACCCCTATTCTCACCTTTCTCCCAGCCTCTCATTCCTCTCACTAGAACGCATGCTTGTTGAAACACAGTTCTCAGTGTGCCTCACAGTGTTCTGCATCTTGCTTTCTTCTCTTAGTGGTCTATTCTTTCTCATGGCTGCCTAATATCTTACTGCATAGACGTACCGTAATCTAGATAACTAATCTCCTATCAATGAGAGGGATATTTAAGTTGATTCCAAGTTTACTGTTACTGTTACAGAAGACCGGAGAAGACCAAGCAATGCTTAGAGAGATGGAATTACATTTATTATTATTATTATTATAATATGTGGGCGCAGAGAAAAATATCTCTAGAATTCTGGGCAAAGTCACACCGGAAGTTTCTTGTGTTTATACCTTTTTACCTTCTTTGTCTCCCAAATATGGGATTTTCCGGTCCCCTTTGCAAATTCTTAAAGAGCCCCTATGTGCTGGGGCTTTGAGGCCTTAACTAAAGGCTTGGCCTGGTGCCAGCACTGATAACTTCATCTGGGGAAGGTGTAATGGCCTCTCTGAAATGGGAGTAGTCTTATTTTCCTTATTATTTAAGCAAGCAAGCATTTACAGAAGCCAAAATAGCAGGGTTAAAATTTCAAACAGCAGTTTTTATATAAGATGGGTGCTTCATTCCCAACCATGCTGCTGCAAAAATGTTAGGGCATACCAACACGTGACCTCTCACACTGGCTCTGTCACTGGCCCAAAAGAACACTGGACATGGCCTAACCTTTGAGCCTCATTCCCATTTTCAAAGAACTTTTATCTTGTCCTGGTGGTTAGAGCATCTTCCTGACCCACTAAGGTTGCAGGCTCAATCCCCAGTCAGGGCACAAGAATCAACCAATAAATGCACAAATAAGTGGAACAATAAATTGATATTTCTCTCCCTCTTCCTTCTTCTCTCTTTCTAAAAAAATCTACAAATTAAAATTTTTTTTTAAATACATTTTATTGATTTTTTACAGAGAGGAAGGGAGAGAGATAGAGAGTTAGAAACATCGATGAGAGAGAAACATCGATCAGCTGCCTCCTGCACATCTCCTACTGGGAATGTGCCTGCAACCAAGGTACATGCCCTTGACCGGAATCGAACCTGGGACCTTTGAGTCCGCAGGCCGACGCTCTATCCACTGAGCCAAACCGGTTTCGGCAAAATTTTTTAAATATTTTTATCTTAAAATAATTTGACTCACAAGAAGTTGCAAAAATAGTGCAGAGTTCCTGTGTACCCATCTTCTGCAATGATAACATCTTAAATAACTGTAGTCTTTTCAAAAACCAAGAAAATGGCAATAGTACAATAGTGCAACACTATGTCTAAACTGTAGACTTTATTCTGAATTCATCAGTTTTGTGTGTTTTTAAAATCTTCCCCGAAGACATGAAAGGGAGAGAAAGAGAGAGACGGAGACTTTTGAGAGAGATACAATGATCAGTTGCTTTCCATACATGCCTCCACCGGGAATTGAACCAACAACCTTCAGGTGTACAGGATGATGCTCAACCAGCTGAGCCACTCTGGCCGGGATCACCGGTTTTATATGCACTTCTGGGCATGTCCAGTTTCCACTGAACAACATTCCACTTGTTTTCTGCCCATGTTACTTTTGAAGCAGGGCTGGTTAGGTAAGTGGCGGCACACCAACATGTGACTTCTCACACTGGCCCTATCACTGGCCCAGAAGAACACTGGACATGGCCTAACCTCTTCATAACTGACAACCTCCACGAGGTGACTTTTGTAAAGGTCCTTGATGTATTTCTATGTGTTTCTGTGTGTGTTGGTGTGTGTGTGTGTGTGTGTGTGTGTGTGCACGCGCGCGCACGACTCTGTTGTCATAGGAAAAGTCTAGGATTCATACCACTTTAAAAATATCTCACATATTTGTTCCACATATTTCCCCCTGAAGGTGGAAATTATAAAATATTAACAAACATAAAAGATCAGTCCAAGAAAAAGGGAAGATTTCAATGAGTCCACCTGCTCCATGCTTCCTGGGTCTGTGACCCTGGGCGCCGTACTTGAAATGAGCAGGATCATTTGTGCTTCAAGGTCGGACCCACCTAGGGAAGGCTTAGGATTGTGGACTGTGCGGCAGACAGACCAGAGTGGGATCCTGCTTCCAAAATGTTTGCCTAGTGCCCTTGCTGGTGTGGCTCAGTGGATAGAGCGTCAGCCTGCAGACTGAAGGGTCCCGGGTTCAATTCCAGTCAAGGGCACATGGCCAGGTTTCGGGCTCAATCGCCAGTAGGGGGCATGCAGGAGGCAGCCAATCAATGATTCTCTCTCATCATTGATGTTTCTCTCCCTCTCTCCCTCTCCCTTCCTCTCTGAAATCAATAAAAATATATTTTAAAAACATGTTTGCCACATGATCTTAGCAAGTTATTTAACCTCTCTGTGCCTAACTGTTCATCTAATATGGGAATTAGAATAGTGCCTCCCTTGCAGAGTTCTAAGAATTAAACGGGATAAAACGTGCTAAAATGCAGCGAAGACCAAGTCTTCTCCCCGAGGCTTCTTATCCTGCTCACAGTCCAAGCTGGAGTTCTTCCCAGGCCCGTCAGCCCCTGTGTGACCCTCAACCCTCTGGCCTCTCTGGCCTTATCTCCCCTGTGGGCCCCTCACACACTCCTCCCCAGCTTCTCTCGTTGTTGGCCCTCACACACCTCCAGATCTTTACTCAAATGTCTCCCTCTCAGTAGATCCCTCCCTGAGCTACTCTACGACATCTGGGCCACATGCCTGCCCCCACACTCCCCTCCTCTCCACCTTTTCTGCTTTATGTTTCTATAAGGCCCTGATCCTCACCTTACCCCAGACACAGTCACCTATTGCTTTGCCATTGCCTGTCCCCTCCCTCCCCGCCCCCCAACTAAAATTTCAGTTCCTTATGGAGGCACTTTGACTCCTTTGTTCATGGTTTCATACCCAATACTCAGAAGTTCCCAGCACAGGGGAGGGGCTCAAATGAATGAATGACCAGAAGTACATGTAGAGTCCCTATACTATACTCTCTAAATAGGCGCGATGGCTGTGCTATGCTGTGCTGTTGTATATGCTGACAACATGATCCCTGAACCAGGCCTGCAGTGAGATTTAAATGAAACCACGTGTGTGGAAGGGGCTGTAGAAACTGTAAAGTGCCATACAAATAGGAGGGAGGTGAGAGTTATTCTTACAAGGCTGTTTGTTGGTAACATTTTTACTCACTCAAGACTTTGTTCATTGTTTGGACTAGTCCCTGTATCTCAACAGAGCTACCAGCCGGTCACAGAATAACCTCAGAATAACCACAGATTAACCTGTGTCCCAGCAGGACAAAGATCTGCTCCGTGTTCTGCCCGACCGGCTTCTGCTAGAAATGCTGTGGGAAGGGCATGTGTCCTCCCCCCAGGGGCCCCGGGACCTGTGCCCTCTGTGCCAGTCTCTCCCTCCACTTGAGTTACACTGGCCTCTGGGGCACTTACTACACCATCCCAGGCTCCAACTCAAGGTGTTACAGAATTTACCAGGCGACCAGAGGGCACATAACGGGCACTCGGGAGATCAGGAACCACACTTTATTACAAGAAGCCCCGGTGCTGAGTAGCCCAGGGGAATTGGATCCCAAATCTGAGCACCAAATATCTCCCCCCAGGTTCTTTGTCCCCCAAATATGGACTAGGCTTCCAGACTTTACCCGGGCCTCTGCAGCCCCTGTGACGTTTGTAAGGGGGAAGGGAGATTTCAAACAAGACTCTGGTGCCAGGAGCCGGCCACCTTTTGGGGGGGGGGGGGGGAAGACAGGTTTTTTAAGGCTAGGCCGCACGCGGAAAGGGGGTTGGGGCATGGGAGTGCTGGTTGCGGGGAGGGGGGCTCAGGCTGCCTTCACAAAGGGAGAAAAGATTCTGATGCTTGCTCTCCTCTGAAATGGACGCTCAAGGCAATGAGTGTTGTGCCCATGTGTTTAATATGGCTGTAGTTGAAAAGTAAAGAATGGCTCCTGGGCAGCTGGCTTGCTTGGCTGCCAGGTCTTCCTGGGGAAGGGGGAAGGGTGTCCTGGTGGGGTTGCAGTGTTCTAGGCTGTGATGTTTGGCATCTAAGTTTATAGACAAAATCACTGCTTGTTCTAACGTGTGGCCTCACAGGGTTGCACCAAACACCCAAGAAGCCCAACGAGGTCCCTTCATCAGAGTGGGGGGAGGGAGGGAGAGGAGCAGCCGGGGTTAGGGGTGCCCTGCGCCGCCTGGAAGAGGGCTTTTCCTGGGAAACCTCTCAGTTCCCCTGTCCTACAGTCGAGGAAGGTGGAGACCCTCTCATGACCCCACAGCTAATAAGTGAGTTCCTGCATTCGAACCAAGTCTGCTTGTATCTTGACCATAGTCTCCTCTAGAAAACTCTGCCTGAGGAGCTGGGGTGGGGCAGGGGCGTAGGGGTGGGGCGGGAGGGGGAGCAGGATCAGAGCAAGGTGATTTAGTGTAGAGTCAGGACAGAAGGAGATTCCAACCAAGTGCTACCCCCATGCAGCTGTGGGATCTTTGGCCAAGCTTCTGAACTAACCTCTGGCCCTTGTTTTACCAATTTATTAAACAGGGAAGATGAGGATCGCTCCCCCAGAGGGTTGACATAAAGTAAATAAATGAGCGATGAGTGTAGATCATTTGGCCCGATGTCAGATAAAGGGTAATGTCGTCCTTGTTTATAACGGCAGCACCTTCAGGCGCCAGCAGTTTGCTGCCTCGTTCTGCCCTGGGCGTTTGGTGGCCAGAGGCCACTCTTCCAGGCAGTGTTAAGACACCCTGCTCAGTTCTGCCTCTGCCCTGCGCCATCTGGGGACAGTGCCACAGGCCACAAGCACGAGGCCACACTTCAGTAGGAACACACGTGTCCATCTTCCCATCGGGTGGTCTGCAGCGGATGGTTCTGGGGCAGAGAAAAGGCGAGAGCAGCTATGTTGCATAGGGGTGATCTTGGTCCCTGTGGTGTTTACTGGCTGAATTCCCCTCAGAGACAGTGCCTTGTGACATCCCATCGTCTCTGCTGGGAAGCCACCTTTTCTGATGATCGGCACACCTCACCTCCTGTAGTTTGGTCCTCTTCTGTCATTGCACAGGTGGGCCTTTGAGAAAAGATGGGCCAAGTATGGGCATCTGCAGGAGCTTTGATGCATTTGCTTGATAAACATTTGCTGAGTGCCATTCAATACCTTCTGGCCGCATAGCAAGTCCTTCCTTTTGAGTCCCAAACCAGGATTTCCTTATTTTCAGAAGTAAAGCGCTCCTTAACTTAACCCGTGGGGATTCACATTTGTTAAACTGATAGGTGGCTGGAATTAAGAGTCCTGCCTCCCATGGGAGACAGATGCTGGCTGGAGGGGGTTGGGGGGGAGAGTGGAATTGCTCGACCTTTATGTGTATCTATTCTGTTTCCTGAGTTGGTTTCACAAATGAGCCTTTGAGATGTTTCACTCTAACAACTGTATTATAGCTGCTAAACAGCAACCATTGTAACCAGTAGCATCAGAGCTGGAGGCCATGCTGTTGCTGATTGGGTGACTGGCTGAGATCTCGGATCTTGTCTTCTTGAGAAAAAGATTTCAATAAAGAGACAAAGTGTAGAGAAGCAAGCAAGAATTTATTGACCCCAGCAAAAACATATCCAGGAGAGTGAAACAGGGAAGGGCATAGAAGAAGCAACAGGAAAGCTTGGGCTGGGCTGCCTTGGCTCACTGGGGAGTCAGGGAAAGGGGGGCCTTGGAGTCAGGTTCAGGGGGTTAGGCTGGGATGAGCTGCCAGGGCCCAGTGCTCCCCTGGTTGCAAGTCTCCTGGGTCCCTTAGAGCAGTGGTCCTCAAACTTTTTAAACAGGGGGCCAGTTCACTGTCCCTCAGACCGTTGGAGGGCCAGACTATAGCTTAAAAAAAAACTATGAACAAATTCCTATGCACACTGCACATATCTTATTTTGAAGTAAAAAAACAAAATGGGAACAAATACAATATTTGTATTTGTATGTGGCCCGCGGGCTGTAGTTTGAGGACCCCTGCCTTAGAAGTTTGGGGATACATGGGGGGGCGGGGGATGGGAATGGCACAGGCATGCTCCTTGGAGGGAGAGTGCACACTGAGAACCTCATTTTCAGGGGTTTTAAAGACTGAGCATTTAGGGGAAGTCTTAGGAGTAGATCAAAAGAATATTCATCATTTTTATGCTGATGAACCAAAATGATATTTATTCTCTTAATTTGTCTGTCCTTGGGTGTGGTTGGCAAGTGGAATTTAATTAGATTTCTGTTATCTTCTCTCTGAGTAGAGTGATTTAAGCTATTTACCCTCTGGCTGGGGAGAAGTACAAACCATGTACTCTTTTTTTTTTTATTTCAGAGAGGAAGGGAGAAAGATGAAGTGATAGAAACATCAATGATGAGAGAGAATCATTGATTGACTGCCTCCTGCACACCCCCTACTGGGAACCAACCCCGTGACCCGGGCATGTGCCCTTGACTGAAATCAAACCTGGGATCCTTCAGTCTGCAGGCCAATGCTCCATCCACTCAGCCAAACCAGCCAGGGCCAAGCCATTTACTCTTAAGTATCCTTAGTTTAGGGGAGCTAGGATTTTTTACGTGGCTACAAATAGCTGGGCATCTGTCTTCGTTTCCCTATTTGGCTTGTCCTGGACTTTCCCTAGCTTTTTGCAGGGGTCCAACCCCAGCAGGTCCAGGGGTTCCCAAAGGTGTAGACGGAGTCGGCGAAGAAGGAATGACACGGAGACAGCGTTCAATTGATTAGCAGCCTAGCCAGGATCTCCAGCCAAGTTCTGGTCTGGATCTCCAGAGAAGTTCTGCCGTTTATTGTCTTGTTACATCAGTATTTATACCAGTTGATTTTAATCCTGTCAATTTCTATTACAAAGGTTAGGGCGTTTCTTATCTCCATTCCAGGGAGTAAAGATTATGTAGCTTAAGCATGATTGTTTGTAGTTAAAGTGATTAACTACCCGCCTGGCACTTAGTTTAAGGAGTTTCATCCCCTCCCTGACTTCAGGGAAAAATCCCTACCTGGGGAAACAACCTTTCTCAGAGAGGTGACCTTGGTTAAAACACACAGCGCTAAGGGGAGCAAACATATTAAGAACAGTATGCTATATACACCAGGTCCCTTGAAACATATGCTGTGCAGATGTTTCTTTCCTGCAGCGACTGTGTCAAGCAGCAAGGATGGACCAGCTTCCGGCAGCTTTTACTACGCTATAACATAATTATAATGAAGAATGTTCAGGAGTTCCTGGTGGACACTGCTGATCTCATTTTAATCTCTTGGGATGAGCTGACTTTGACATGGGAAACCCTGTTTTGCAGCAGCAACTCCGCCTGATGGCCAGGATTGATCTGGTGGCAGTGGGAGCACTCGCCGGTCTCTGTCGCCACCTAAAACCTAATCAGCTGCTGAGAGACGGCCTCTGGAGGCCAGGCTTTGAGATGGAATCTTCTCACTGGACATTGTCCCTGTTGGTCCTTTGTCACAGAGCCTGCGAAGCCAGGCAAGGGTGGCCAAGGCACACTCCTGTGTCTAAGTTGTGGTCCTTGAGAATCTTGGCTTCTGTGGTGAGAGGTGTTACCTCACCTGACTGCAGTTTGCCATACAAAGGAGGGTGGACTCCAGCAGATGTCAGCAAGAGTCTGAGATCTCAGCACTCTGCTCCCACTGCGCCTCCCCGCCCAGCTCCGCCCCATGGAGCTGCTCAGCACGGAGAGCACACAGCCCTAGGGAGGCCGCTGCAGGGTGGGGCTCCAGGATCAGGGCACCCCACTCACTGGTCTTCCCTCTGATTACTTGTCTGTCATGCTCCGGTCCTCCAGAACCTTGCCAAGTGGTTATCCGTCTCTTAGACCTCCCACCCACCTGGACCCTCTAATGCTTATCTCACAGAGAACAGAGGGGAGGAGTGCCTGCCTGTCCCCTATACGCTGACCTGCACTTTCTCCTGTTCTTCAAGTTTCCCTCCGGGTCCCTTCCCTGTCACAATTGAGATAGTGGGATCCGAACTCCACCCCTTCCCCCCCACTCCCCCCACAGACCTTCCCAGGGACTTCCCCGCGCCTGTTGGTGACAAGTGGGCTTGCAGGGGCCGATAGAACGCACCCCACATATGTGAGTTGTCGAGTCCCAGCCAGAGGAAGAGAGATCCCACCAAAGGGAGACACAACCCCATCAGTTTTTCATTTTAGGGTCTGATGCTTGTAGTTTCCCAGGGCAGCACCAGGCTCTGCAATTGTCAGGATACTGTCAGCATATTACAAAAGCAAACTCATATGAGCATAGGCAAAAGGAAATGTTTTGGGTTCAAGTGTTCAGTCCAGACGTGAACTGGCTTCTAGATTTGGGAACTGAGACCATGTCAGACCTTGTGGTAGAGATTTCACTCTCCAGGAACCAGAACGACAGAGGCTAATGCTATTACATGTATTCATTTATGTGAAATGAATATTTCATCTGTTTCAGTACAATAAGACAGATCCAAGTCCTTATATCAAAGACACAGCAGAGGGCCTTTTACACCATCGGGGGGCTGACAGGTGAACCCTACACTTGGCAAGGGGACAATGAGACAGATTCTGCAATTCCAAGACTGTGAAGCTACAGTGGAACAGCAGGAACCGTGGCAGCTATAGCTTTCCCCAGGCCATCGGGGGCACTGTGAATGCCAGGAGCCCTGCCTACCAGGGGGAGGTGTGGAAAGAATGTTCTAGAAGCTAGAAAGTCAGGGACCAAGAAGAATGCTGGTAAATATTTGTTTTTCCCTGTAGGTCAATTGGAAAGCTTATCCAGAGGCCCATAAAAACAACAGATAAAACACAAAGAGATGGAGCTAAAGCAAACACGCCTGGGATTAAGCCCTGGGAAAGCTAACCAGATTTTGTTCCAGAGAAAGGGCAGACCCAGGCCGCCCCTAGCAGGCTCAGAGGGTTGTTTGTCCAGTGGATTAAAGGCTCTCTGGTCAAGGACCATGTGTTTACAGCTTGGAGCACCTGTGCAAAGAACCCGAGAGCTTGCCGCGCTGACCTTGCTGCAGCCTCTGGGAAGTGGGTGTCCGCCTCCTTTTGAAGATGGGGTGATGGCAGTGAGGCTTTGGTGGGGGACAGAGCATTCCTTCCTTCTTTCTGGGTGGAATTCACAATTTGAGCAACCAGCATGACTCAATCACCAACCCACCCGGCAGCGGCCTGCAGCCTGTGGGGCCTCTGCTGGGTCAGAAGTTGCCTCTTTCACTTCTATGTCTAGTGAGATGGAGGGGCCAGGAGGTTCGGCCGGGCAGTGGGGACACGCAGGAGGCTGGTGAGGGGCCGGTGTCCACCAGCACCTGTGAGCGGGTGCACAGCAGCAGCAGCCCCGGTTCTCTCCTGTCACAGAGCACCAGCAAACAGCATGTGGCCACCAGAATGCAGGGAAGGGCAGGCAGCAGCCCTCAGTCTCCCAGGAGCCATGCCTTCCAGGAGCTCTCAGGACTGAGGGCTGAGCGGCAGGAGCGGAGTGGGCGGTGATAGGGGGGACTTATAATCCGATAGATAGAGCACCAGAATTAATCTGAAAAATGATCATATTAATTTTAAATCCTAGAATACATATACTAGTACTTATGTGAATAGAGGGTTAAGTTTCTTATATGGGAACACAGGGTTAGGTTTTTCTAAGTTTCATTTCTTAGGCCAGTGCACCTGCATACTATCTTTGATCCTGAACAAAGTGATTGAGGAGGTAACTCAACTATGGACAATGTACCCAGCAAGCAAGCAGAACTGTTAAGCATGGTCAGGCCGAACCTACCAGGAGTCAAGACATCATCTCATCACCTGATGACCAGGAACAATAGCTGAATTCTATGGACCCCCAGGGCTCCAAGTAGCTGCTCCTGCTCCTGGACTCACCCCAGCCCCTCCCCCTTTATAATCCTGTCCCCTGCACCTTGCTGAAAGACAAGGTTTGCTTGCTTGTAAGCAGGGAGCAGGCCTAAGCCGGCAGGCGGACATTCACCCAAGGGGTCCTTAAGCGCTGCCGGGGAGGCAGGAGAGGCTCCCGCCACCACCGCTGTGCTCACCAGTCTTGAGCCTGGCTTCTGGCCGAGCAGCACTCCCCCTGTGGGAGCACACTGACCACCAGGGGCAGCTCCCGCATTGAGCATCTGCCCCCTGGTGGTCAGTGCGCATCATAGCAACCGGTTGTTCTGCTGTTCAGTAGATTTGCATATTAGCCATTTATTATATAGGAAAAGCCTAATATGCAAAGTGTCCCCTCAGGAGTTCAACCAGGAGACCAGGAGTTCAATCGCTCACGATGACATGTGCTGACCACCAGGGGGAAGGCCCCGGCTGGCAGGCAGCAGCCAGGGAAAGGAAGACCCAATTTTGTACCACACTCCATAAAAATGGCAAGACAACTGCAGTAGGGGACTCTCCGTATAAACTGAGCTCAACTCCACAAAACAAAGGGAAGGAGGCTTTTGAAGTGCTGGGCTGTGCTAAGGGGGTTCTGGGGTGCGGGGAGGTTCCGCCTGTGACTAGACCATCCTGCTACTGCCCGGTGGTTACAGAAGTCACGCCCCCACACGCCCCCAAGACTGGCAGGCGGGGCTCGTCCTGGTGATGATTATATTTCAGACGATGGCTCCCAGGTCCTGGAGAAAGAGATTCTCAGGGGTTATAGAAGATGCCTCTCAAAGAGACAGAGAAAGGATCTGCAATTGCAAGGTTTCTGAAGTAAGTGCTCTAAGAAAGGGGATGTGGGGCCTAGAGTCAGGTTTTGACTATTGCAAACAGTACATTCTTTGTCAGCATTGCGATTTCTCAGGGGGATTGGGGGCGTCATACTAGGTATGCAGCCTGAGCAGTTAGAAGTTATGCTGGTATTGCCCTGGCCAGTGTCTCAGTGGTTAGAGCATCAGCTCTCAAGGGTTCCATTCCCTGTCAAGGGCACATACCTGGGTTGCAGGTTCATTCCCCAGCCCCCCGTCAGGGCACATGTGAGAGGCAACCAATTGATGTGTCTCTTTCACATCGATGTTTCTCTTTCTCCTCCTCTTCCCTTCCACCCTCTCTCTAAAAATCAATGGGAGCCCTGGCTGGTTTGGCTCAGTGGATAGAGCATCGGCCTATGGACTGAAGGGTCCCGGGTTCGATTCGGGCAAGCGCACATGCCTGGGTTGCAGGCTCGATCCCCAAAAAGAAAGAAAGAAAAAAAGAAGAAGAAAAGAAATGATGCTGCCGTTCGTTCAAATCTCTCAATATTGGGGGCGGGTAACATTGTTGTGCAGAGTCACAGTTCTCACAGGCCAAGGTTGAAACCTAGTTGAGAAGAGGGCTCAGAGGCACCTGCCTAAAGTTTGGTCAAGGAGAGAGTCTTTGTCACTAAGAAGCCACAGTAATCAAGACAGTGTGGTAATCGCCGAAGGACAAACTTACAGATCAACAAAATAGAATTGAGAGTTCAGAAATAGCCCCTGCATGTGTGGCCAATTAACTTGACATCGAGCAAATCCATACTGAGCTCTTCTCGCCAACCTAGCATGGTGCCAAGTTCTGGGTTACTGAGATACTTAATACTGGCTTCTCTTGAGTAACTTCAGTTGTGTTTTTTTAAAAATATATTTTTTAATTGATTTTTTACAGAGAGGAAGGGTGAGGGATAGAGAGTTAGAAACATCAATGAGAGACAAACATCGATCAGCTGCCTCCTGCACACCCACTACTGGGTATGTGCCTGCAACCAAGGTACATGCCCTTGACCGGAATCGAACCTGGGACTCTTCTGTCCACAGGCCGACACTCTAGCCACTGAGCCAAACTGGTCAGGGCAAGTAACTCCAGTTTTTGAAGAGCATATTTTTAACTCTCCATTTTTAAAAAAAATATATTTTATTGATTTTTTACAGAGAGGAAGGGAGAGAGATAGAGAGTTAGAAACATCGATGAGAGAGAAACATTGATCAGCTGCCTCCTGCATGCACATCTCCTACTGGGTATGTGCCTGCAACCCAGGCACATGCCCTTGACCGGAATCGAACCCGGGACCCTTCAGTCCGCAGGCCGACACTCCATCCACTGAGCCAAACCGGTTTCGGCAACTCTCCATTTTTAAAAGAGAATATTTTCTATTACGCGATGTGACAGGAACACAAGGAAAGTACAAAACAGCCATCAATCTGCTGTCAGGTTTCCCACTTATGAAGTAATGTGGTTGGACAAAACCATTATTCTCAAGCTTGCTAACGTAAAAACATTCAAACTTGTAAAGAATTTTTGTGAGTTTATTTGAGCCAAACTGTCGACAATTGCTGGGAAGCAGGATCTCAGGGGATTGGGATAATACTTCAGAGATGGCCATTTTTCATCTTTATTTATTTATTCATCTATTTTTAAACATTGCAATCAAAGGAGGGGACGTAGGTGGGTTACATGAAATATACTGGTGGTAGATTAGAGAGGCGGGAGAAAGCAAAGTGGGGAAACTTCTGGGACTGGATAAGAAATAAAATGATAGACACATAACTTAGCTGGGTGCAGGGTAGTTAACAGTCAACAATTAACAGGGTAACAATAACAATGAAGGAATTTGTGGCATCTGCCCAATGCCTAGGCCCTAGGGCATTTGGTTGTGCCCTGAGGGGGTGGGGCGGGGGAAGAAAAGTTACAAGTAACCTTGACATTTCTTTCTTTTTTAATCCTCACCCAAAGATATTTTTCCATTGACTTTTAGGGAGAGGGCAAGAGAGGGAAAGACTGAGAGTGTTGTGGCAGCAATTCTTCAAATGACCCAGCACTCAGGAATCAGGAAAGGAAACCTTTTTACGCAGCCAGCGCTGCTAGTCCAGGGAATTCTGAACCAAAGCCTGCGCTGCCAACGTGGGGAGGTTGTGATATATATATGTTTTCTTGTGGGGGCCCCTCTGGTGGGCTTTGCAGCTCTGCCCAAGTCAGTTAGAATGGGGCTTGTAAGGTTACTGTTTAACTAGAGCTGAACTAGGCTGTAAGTCCCCAAAGTTGCCCCCCTATTTTCCTTCTCAAGAGAAACATTAAGGTGAGAGAAACACATCAATTGGTTGCCTCTTGCACAAGCCCCAACCAGGGCCCGGGCCGAGGAGGAACCTGGAACCAAGGTACGCTCCCTTGACTGGAATCGAACCCAGGACCCTTTGATCCATAGGCCAACACTCTATCCACTGAGCCAAACTGGCTAGGACTAACCTTGACATTTCTATAATCTGTTATCATAGATGCAAAAAGACAATAGGCTCAGTAAAGGTATAGACTAACTTTGTCAGTGAAAATACTGGCCTAGGACGTGACTAACCACCGTTAACTATTTTCAGTTAAAGTTTTAATTTCAGACCATCCTTTGTGATTACTTTAGGTCAAGCATGTCAAACTCAAAGGTTAACACAGGCCAAATAAAGTTTAAGTTTATGTGGCTGCAAAAAACAAAAGCTTCAATTTTCATAGAAATGTAGGTCTATTTTGATGGAGACATGCTGAATACAAAGGGCCACTGGCTGCTAAAATATTTGCTGCTGGTATTAGTGGAGAGAAATGGTGCACCTGAGCATAAGGCACATAAGGGAAATGAATGCAACATGATTATAGTAATCAGTCATTAGTGAATGTTGTAGTTCGTTATTAATAACTAGAGGCCCGGTGCACAAATTCATGCATGGGTGGGGTCCGGGCAGCCTCCCCCAATTTCGGCCAATCTGCTGGCAGCTGGGGGGAGGTTGCCCGGCATCGCCCCTGCTCGGGGTATGGGGGGCTGATTGCAGGTGGGGCTGGCTGGGGGGAGGGCCCCCAGGTGGTAGGTGGGCCAGCCCTGCCCCCTGGTCAAACTCCTGGTTGAGAGGACAGTTTGCATATTACTCTTATTATGTAGGATTATGTATAACAAGATATTGTAAAAATTAAGTTATGAAATTTTTACTAAAACGTTTCTTACATACTGTTATATTGGCGGGCTGCGAGTTTGATATGCTTGCTTTACATTAACAGTTTCAAATCTCCTTTAAGCTTTTTGTATTAAAAAGACCCAAAGTGGGTACACTTGACTTCTAGCAATCAATGGTTTAATAGCTGAAATGAGTAAAGTTGATCTGCTTTTTCTCCAGAAACTTGTATTTTAAAAGATGGCCTAGCCTGGCCAGCATGGCTCAGTGGTTGAACATCGACCTCTGAACCAGGAGGTCATGGTTTGATTCCTGGTCAGGGCACCTGCCCGGGTTGTGGCCTTGATACCCAGGAAGGGGTGTGCAGAAGGCAGCCATTCAATTATTCTCTCTCACCATTGATGTTTCTATCTCTCCCTCCCCCTTCCTCTCTGTTTTTTTTTCCCCTTCCTCTCTGAAATCCATTTTTAAAAATACTTTTTAAAAGATGGCTTAGTTAAGAGTTTTTGATCAGGTATTTGCATTTCAAAATGTTTGAGTCTGAGTTTGTTGTCTCGCTAAATCTAAGAATGAAGTCTTGGACAAAAATTAGTGGGAGCAAATTTTATTGAGAGAAGCCATCCTGGAAAAGGTGCAGCCAGGGTTCCAGGAGCAGCCGGTGTCCAGAGCTTCCGCTCCCTGTCACAGTGGGTGTAAAGTCTGTTAGTCCCTGCGTGGAGTCCCACATGGCAGCGTGGGCCCAGGCCATCAACCCACTGAAGAGATAGCAAAAGGGTGAGAGGCCATCAACCCACTGAAGAGATAGCAAAAGGGTGAGAGGAAGTGTGCATTTTTAAAAAAAATATATTTTTATTGATTTCAGAGAGGAAGGGAGAGGGATTGAGAGATAGAAACATCAATGATGAGAGAGAATCATTGACTGGCTGCCTCCTGCACACCCCAGATGGGATCGAGCCTGCAACCGGGCATGTGCCCTGACTGGGAATTGAACCATGACCTCCTGGTTCATAGGTGGATGCTCAACCACTGAACCATGCCCTCTGAGCAGAAGCATGCATTTTTAAATTCAGGGGATGGATATTGATTGGTCTTTTCTAAGAATTCTGTCTTAGCAACATCCTTGGGATTGGTTTATATGCCTCATTGCCTTGTGATTGGTTATCTGCACGCTGCCAGTCTTAGCAATATCCATACATTTTAAAGTTCATGCCTCCCACCTGTGCCCCTCCTTCCCTGCCCAGTGGGATGCCTTAGTAACTCAGTCTCATAGCATGGCCAGGGGGTTCTGAGGACGAGTGTCCCAACAGCGACCAAGGCAAACTTAGCCTTCGAAGTCCCAGAATGTCCCAGCTGCCATATTCTGTTTGCTAAGAAGTCACTTAGCCAGCCCTTGATGGTGGGGAGAGATTGCATTGCAGAAGCGCAGACATTATAGCCATCTTTGGAAAGTATACTTTCCCACACATAGTGTTCGGCATTTTGCTTTTTATTCTTAAAAGTATACTTGGAATTCTTTTACATGTCAGCTCAGTAGTAGTCCTTTATGACTATGACAATTTCTTTAAAGAGTTCCCTGTAGATGAGTATTTAGATTCTCTCCCCCTCTCTTTCCCATCTTCTAATAGAAACAATACTACTGAAACTGCACAATCAATGGGTTCGTGCTGCCTGTCACTACTTAAGCCAATTAAGCAGAGGCAGGGTTGAATCAGATATGGGTGTTTATTCCAATATTGCTGGCAGTATGGAGAGCAGCAGGTCATCCACAAAATTCTTCTTTACCCCTCCCCATAATCCAGCTGCTTACATTGTGTAGACCAGGTGCTGGGGTCCAACCCCAGCAGGTCCAGGGGTCCCCGAAGGTGTGGATGGAGTCGGGGAAGAAGGAATGACACAGAGACAGCGTTCAGTTCATCAGCAGCCTTGCCCG
>NW_006285939.1:2567177-2578376 GCF_000327345.1 Myotis davidii
AGCTGTTACTGTAATAATATGATACTAGTGGCCCAGTGCACGGATTCATGCACATTGAAAAGAAATGTATTAGAAGAAATATTTCAATATCGCTATTCGCCCTTTCTCTATAATAGAAGTGTCAACCAAATTCACGATCGACAATGACAGATTGAGACATAGGCATGTGATTGGTGCAAGCAAGAGCTTTATATGCAGGGGTCCTCAAACTTTTTAAACAGGGGGCCAGTTCACTGTCCCTCAGACCGTTGCGGGGCTGGACTATAGTTAAAAAAAAAACTATGAACAAATTCCTATGCACACTGCACATATCTTATTTTGAAGTAAAAAAACAAAACGGGAACAAATACAATATTTGTATTTGCATGTGGCCCGCGGGCCATAGTTTGAGGACCCCTGGTGTAGAGGGACAAAGATTACATGGGAAAGTAAGAATTATAGACATGGGGAAGTAGGCGAGGTATATTGGCTACAGGCTACAGGCAATGTGGGTTTGGGGGGAGGGTCACAGAGGGAGGGTGACTCCGAGACTAGACTGTTTCAGCCATAAGGTTGTTATTCTTTCCATGACGATAGGCAGTTCTCTGAAAAGCAGGATGGACTGCATTCCGAAGTTAGTTACCACTGTTCTAGAGGGCGTACCAACTCTCAGCCAGGTTAGAATGTGCTTTCTCTAATCAGAACAGAACAATCACGGTTAACAGAGCATGATTAATATTTCTTAAAATTATGGCTAGTCCCCACTATTCTATCTCTGCCCCTAACGCTACAATGATCAGTCTAGGCTTATATATTTGTCAGACTTTTATCAAAAGTTTTGTGGACAAAAGGGGCCACATGCTAACCTGACAAGCTCAGGGAAGGCCTCCATGGCAGTCTTGCAAACTCAAAGACCTAAAGCAAGCATGTCAAACTTGCGATCTGCAGCCCACAACAAATATTTTTGCAGCCCCTTCAATATATGGTATATAAGAAACGTTTTAATAAAAATTTCATAACTTAATTTTTACAATATCTTGTTATATATGGCTAATGTGTCCCCTCCAGAGTTCAACAGGGAGAATGGAAGTTCGATCACTCGCTATGATGTGCACTGATCACCGGGGGCAGCGCGGAACATGGCGGGTGACCAGCAGCATCAGTGGGCACTGAGGGTTGAGGGAAGGAGAAGGTGGGGAGGCGGGGAACCTGATCAGCCCTGATCGCTGGCCAGGCCTAGGGACCTACCTGTGCATGAATTTCATGCACCGGGTCTCTAGTTATTAATAATGAACTACAACGTTCACTAATGACTGATTACTATAATTGTGCTGCATTAATTTCCCTTACATGCCTTAATCACAGGCACAACATTTCTCTCCACTAATACTAGCAGCGAATATTTTAGCAGCTGATGGCCACGTCATTAGTCTTGGACTGACTTGTTTGGTGTGTGCAACAGGAAATATTTCATTTTTAGAGAACAAGAAAAATAGGTTTATTTGCATTTATGCTTATTTGTGCAGTTATTCAATGTCTGGTAAGTTAATGTTCAAGAAAAATATTAATTTTTGTTAAAATGTTCTATTATTTTATGTTAACGATTACTCATTTATTTCAGCCCTTTGTATTCAGCATGTCTCTATCAAAATAAACCTACGTTTCTATGAAAATTGAAGCTTTTATTTCTTTGTGGCCACATGAACTTAAACCTTGTTTATTTGGCACATGTTAGTTTGACATGCTTGCTGTAATCCAATCTCTGTCTTTCTTTCTCCCACCTCCATGTAGTCTTCCTTATGTTCCCTCCCGAATTTCAAATGCATAAAAGAAATTGCAAAATTGTTATTCTCAAAGCTTTTGAGATCTTGCTGCCTATCAGGTCCGTTTGGGCTCAGATAAACTCTGACAGGTTTTGCTGTTGTTAATCCTCACCTGAGGATATTTTCTCCATTGATTTTTTTTTTTAGAGAGAATGGAGGTAGGGATAGGGAGAGAGAGAAACATTGACATGAGAGAGACACATCAATTGGTTGTCTCCTGCACGTGCCCAACCAGGGCTGGGGATCAAACCTGCAACCCATGTACATGCCCTTGACTGGGAATCGAGCCTGTGATCTTTCAGTCAGTGGGCTGACACTAACCACTGAGCAACTGGCCAGGGCTTGGATGTTTCTTATGTTGACAGTTACATGACTACACATTTGTCAAAACTCATGTATATTAAAACTTGAAACAGATTTTTAAAAAGACACAGGTTGCTGAAAACAGTGAATGGAAGTTTAATGAGGGACAGAAAGTGAAACAAAAAGGGGCCACGTTTTAAACCTGACAAGCTAGGGGAGTCCCACATGCAGGCCTTACTAACTCAGAAACTGAGAGAAAACACAAGGTGGTCTTGATAGGGGGGCTTATGATCTGATAGAGCACCTGAATTAATCTGAAAAATTATCATATTATTTTAAATCTTAGAGCACATATACTTATGTGAATAGGGGGTTAAGTTTTTCTTATGTTTCCTTTTCAAGGTCTGTGTGAAGCGATTGAGGAGGTGACTCAGCTGTGAATCCAGCAAGCAGAACCGATAAGCAGGGTCAGACCTACTCACCAGGAGTGAAAACATCACCTTATCAACATCATCTCATCGCCTGATGACTAAGGACAATAGCTGACATCCATTCCCAGCCTCACCCCCAACCACTTCCCCTTTATAATCCTGTCCCTTGCACCTTGCGGTAAGACAGGATTTGATGCTTGTAAGGACCCCCTGTCTTCTTGGTTGGCTGGCCTTCTCAATAAACACCTTATATGATTCAACCCTGCTTTCATTATTGGACACAGCAACAGGGGGTTTCCCGGGAACAGTCTGAATGTAAAAATTTCTAACTAAAATTCCATGGTGGGTCACAGCATCCTAGGCCTGTAGGATCCTTTACCCTTGAAATTGTCTATTCTTTGTGCATCTAAGATGACACACCTTTGAAAGATCAGAGCCATTTTCTTTTCCAGACCCCAGGAAGGCACAATCCTGGCACCAGAGCACAGACCACATTGTTACCTTATGTCCTGTGCAGGAGGCAGCCAATCCATCATTCTCTTTCATCATGGATTTTCAATCTCTCTCTCCCTGTAAAAGAAATATGTGTCTCTCTGTTTTACTTTTTATCCTGTCTCAGAGGTTTCCCCGCTTGGCTTTCTCCTGCGCTTCTAATCTACTGCCAATGAATTTCGTGTAACCCTCCTTATGTCTTCTCCTTTGATTCTAATGTATAAAATAAGCGGCCAAACTGCCATTCTCCAGAGCACTTTCTCATTCTGTTGAGATTTTGCTTCCCAGCATCTGTTATCAGTTTGGTTCAAATAAAGTCTCATAAGACTCTTCATAGGCTAGACATTCTTTTATTGACAAGAATATTATCTTGAAGTATTCCCTCCAAATTGCTTATTAGTTACCAAAGGAAAAATAGAAAATTTCAATGAGACTAAGTGGTACCGCCTTAACCAAATAATCAAAGCTAATGGCTAATGATGGGGCAAACATGGGCCTCCTGTTATGATGCCTTGAGGATCTTTTTTTGTGGAGTTTCTGCAAAAAAAAAAAAATTGCACAACTTAATCTAATCACAAGGAAACAGCAGACAAACCCATTCTGAGATAGGGTATGTGGTGAAATGGCTGCAACTGATAAAAGCTTTAGGAACTGTAGGCCTTGGCTGATAGGTCGGTTGGTTGGAGCATCACCCTGACATGCCAAGGTTGTAGGTTTGATCTCTGTTCAGGGCACATACAAGAATCAACCAATGAAAGCATAAATAAGTGGAACTTGATTTCAAGTTTCACATATTATGATCAGAGAAGATGCTTGATATGATTTCAGTCTTCTTAAATTGATTAAGACTTGTTTTGTGTCCTAAAATGTGGTTTATCCTAGATTACATTCCATGGGCACTTGACAATAATGTATATTCTGTTGCTTTGTGGTAGAATGCTCTAAATATACCCAACGCCAGACTCTCCTTACGTAGCTGTAGTTCGCGCTGCTCTCCTTCCTCTGGAGCAAGGTGATTGTGAACAACATTTTGTGTGTTGGTCCTTTAAGAGGGTGCCTGTACTTCTCACCGTCTCTCCCTGACAGACAGAAACCCACTGCTTTTCACAGTCAGATATTATGTGGGTGCCTTTCCCGGTCCTGGTGCTCTGTGCTGGGGAGCCCAGATTGGGGTTCCCCATACTAGTACTTCTCATATATCCCTCTGGAAATTCAGCCACTGCTTACGAGTACCTGGCCGGCCCTCCTGTGCTTCCACACTCCTGCCAGCCTCAGCGTGGCTCCTCTGTACTGCCTTGGTTTAAGGCTTCTCTTCAGCCAGTTTTCAGGTGGTCATTAGGGCGGTTTTTCTATGCTTCAGTTGTAATTCCATTTTGGTCCTGGTTGGTGGTAAGTGTAGCTTTCACCTAATCCACCACCACTGAGAGGTAAGGGGGAAGGCAGCATTCAGGGTAACTCACAGGAGAATGTAGTGGCATTAGCTGCTGAGCTCCTCATGCTCACTGCTTTCTCACCGTCTCCAGAGTCTGTGGGTAAGTTTCCTTCCAAACCTAACTCTGCAGCTGTTGTGTTATAAGCTTTCGGACTTCGAGCATTTCATTTTCAGACTGCTCTTTCATTCCTAAAACATCCATATGAGAAAACCAAACCTAGCATTATGCCCCCATTGCCCAAACATGTGGTTCCCAACATCTCACTTTTACTTCAAAGTCCCTGAAGGGGAAAGTGGGTCTAAGACATTCGGGGTGATTACTCACCATGCACTCCCAACTTTCCTCTCCCTGGTGAAGAAAGGAGCTTCTCTTTCCCAGCCTCCCTTGAAGCTAAAGGTAGACATGTGATGTCATTTTGGCCAATTAAACACAAGTATAAGTTTTCTCTAGAGCTTCTGAGAAAAAAAATTATATATATTTAAATATATTGCCATTGATTTCAGGGGTGAAGAGAAAGGAAGAGAGAGATAGAAACATAAATGATGAGAGAGAATCATCAACTGGCTGCCTCCTGCATGCACCCCACTGGGGACCGAGCCTGCAACTGGGGCATATGCCCTGACCTGGAATTGAAGCAGTGACTTACTTTCTGGTTCCTGGCTCAATGCTCAACCACTGAGCCACAACCGCTGGGCCTCTGAGAAAGATATTTTGTCTTATTTTCCCTTTTGACATAAAAGGGACCAGTACAGGAAGAGAGACACTGGGGGTTGGTTTGTGGGGTTTTTGTTTGTTTGTCTTTTATCTACTTATTCCTTCCTTGAATATGACCTGTGATGTCTGGGGCTGAGGCAGTCATCTTATGGTGATTATATAACAAGAATGAAAAAAAAAATGTACTAAGGATAACAGAGAAAAAAATAGAAATGACATCACTGAGTTACCACACCATTCCTGATGCCATCGCTTCCGGACCTTGTGAAAATTAAACAAGCCAGTTGGGAAAGCTTGCAGCCAGCTTGTGATTCACAAGACCTTTATCTTTCCCAACCAAGGATGCTTGTCAGAAAATGGTTAATACCTTTCCTCCCCGAGCAGAGAATGCATAGCTTAACCGGTCCTGGAACTGCTAAGGCAGAAGTGGGGAAAGAGGAAGGAAAAAAAGGGAGTTGTATCTCACTCACTAAACAAAGAAGTCAGCAGCCTTGGGACTTGTCAGATGTTCTCATAAATTCTGGGAAAGCCACCGCAAAGTAAAAGGGGGCCTTGAAACCTAGTCTGTGCCCGAGACACCTGGCAGAGGAACCTTGAAACCTGTAGACAGAAGAGTATAAAACTCCTTGAACCTCCACCAGGCTCACACTCAGATTAGCTGGATTCCCATCTGTGCTTTATGCCAGGGGTATTTTGATAAATTGTTGTAATGTCCCCACGAGTGACACACAGGATGAAAGATCAAATCAATGAGTCATTTAATCAATAAAGCCGGTGACTGTGAGGGAGATGCGGCTCCAAATCTCGCAGTGCCCCCTTGGCCGAAACATCAGACTTATATAGGCAAATATCACAAAGGTATTGATTACATCTCGAGGTTTGCAATGAGGAACCTGGTTTGCAAAAAGCAGTTTGTTACAGAAGCTTAGATTGAGCAAGTTAGTTATCTACAAAGATTAATTATAGTTTCAGGTCTTGGGACCACTGAGTCAACAGAAACACATTACCTGGAGCCACTGAGGCCATTTAAAGTAATTGTGCTGTCCTGGCCAGGTCTTCGGACCACTGAGTCAACAGAAACACATTATCTGGAGCCACTGAGGCCATTTGTGCTGTCCTGGTCTCCAGGTACAGAGGAATGTGTTTCGAAAGACCAGTAAAACCACAATCAATGGAGTATTCAAACCACAATCAATGTAGTACTCAATCAAATGGGATAACTTATAAAAGTTCAGGAAATCAAAATAACTTTTCTATTATTTTAGCAAGCAAATAATTACAGAAGCCAGATCAGCAGGGTTAAAATATTAAACAGCAATTTTTACCGGAGACGGTTGCTACCATGCTTCAAAATGTGCTTGCCTTGCGTCTTTAACAAATTTGCTTGCTTCGCTTCCTTAACAAATTCACTTGCTTTACTACAATATTGCCGTCTGGTGTCATTTGAACTGAGGAGGGGACAACCCTCTCCTTTAGACTTAGGGGGCTCTCCCATAACATCTTTTCTGGTGTTTCTGGTGTCCTGTAACACTGAGAAGTCAGAGAAAGGGAGCCTTGAAAACAAGTTCAGGGGGTTACCCCAGAATGAGCTGCTACTGTCCGTTGCTCCCCTGATTGCAAGTCTCATGGGAACCCTTAGAGTTCAGGAGATGCACACCTATGGGGAAGGAGAGGGGACGGAAAAGGTGCAGGCATGCTCCCAGAAGCCTGGGTCCTTTGTTTGGAGGGTTTTTAAAGGCTGGGAGTTTAGGGGAGGATCTCACTAAAATATTCATCAGCTTTTCCAGGTGTTCCCTTTCTGGGTCATGGTCTCTACTGGTTAGTGCCAGGGAAGGGAGTCATTAGTCATTGCATCTGGTCCTGACATCACCTGCCTGGCTTTGCTGCTTTTCTGGGCTGGAGCTGAACAACCAAGGCCTAAATGTTATCTCTAGGGAGGAAAAGTCAGGGGTCTAACCCTCATGATCAGTGACAGGCTAGGAGAGGAAAGGCCATCCTGTGGTGGAAGGTGCCCCATGACTCTGCCATGCCCTGGAGAACAGGAGGAAACTTGGCCAAAGGACAGACAGAACTCTCTATCATCCCAGCGACAAGGAGGCTTGAAATAAAAATTAAGTTGTAGGGAACAATTTCATTTCATTCGCTCCTCATTTGGGGAACTATAATACTGTGGTTTGTAATAAGAAATATATATTTGGCCTTTATCCCTATTTCTGGCAGAGGTAGACACTGGAATTTCCCAAGTGATAAGAGTGATAAAGGTGTCTTTTGTTATTTATAACAAGCCCCTTTCCACCAGCCTGAGTTTATATGAATGCAAGATTTTTGGAAAGCCCCTAGGAATAGGGATTGATTGCTAGGGAAACCAACCCTGTTGTTAGAGGGTTGGAACTTTCAGTCCCACCCCTGGACCTCAGGGGAGGAAAAAGGGCTGAGTCAATCACCAATGGCCAACGATTTAATCAGTCATGCCTAAGAAATGAAGCTGCCATTAAGGCCTGAAAGGATGGAGTTCTGAGACCTTCTGAGTTGGTGAACAGCGGGAGGCGCTAGGAGAGTGGCATCCAGAGAGGGCCCCAAAGCCCATGCCCCTTCCCGCACACCTGGCCTTGTGCATCTCTTCCATCTGGCTCTTCCGGAGTTATATCCTCTTATAATAAACCAGTCCTCTAGTAAGTGAACTGCTTTCCTGAGTTCTGTGAGCCTCTCTAGCAAACCAGAGGAGAAGGTTTGGGGAGTTTTCAATTTATACGTTTTAGAAGCACAGGTAACAACTTGGACTTGCCACTGGCATCAGAATTGTAGGGTGGGAGTGCAGTTTTGAGAGACAGACCTTAACCTGTGGAATCTAAAGCTGTCTCTAGGTCGATCAAGTCAGGATTGAGTTAAACTATAGGACCTCTAGCTGGTGCTGCAAGAATCAGAGAATTGCTTGGTGAGTGAAACTCCCTCGCTCCAAACACAGACACATTTGGTGACTAAAAGGGAAGTGAAAAAGTCCAAAGGCTTCATTTGAGCTGCAGCCCAAACCCCTTGTGATTTTAATTCCCCTAGTATTCTTGGCAGTCAGAATTAAATAACTTAACTCTTAATTAGGCCGTTGTTTACATTAACCGCGCTTCCTGCTCCATTCCTATTCTCAGGACTGTAATCATAAGTTGCTGATGTGGTTTGCCAAGCAGGAGGAGGCAATTTCAGGGTTGGAGGAGAATTTGTGAGTTTTTTTTTGCAGAAGCAAAGAATGTCTTTAAGGTAGCTGCGACCAGCTGCTGGCGCCAGGAGTCTGATGCAGAAAAGCATTATCTGTGCTTAAAGAAACATAACTTCTCTCTCAGTTCCCGGAACTCTCCGATTCCTCGCCTTTAAAACTCTTCTGTTTGGTCAGTGACTTTGGAGGTGGTTTTGGATGTTTGTCTGCTTCCTGAATAAAGCAACCTTTTCTTTTCACCCAACACTATCTCTCAAATATTGGCTTTTGAGCAGTGAGCACCCAAACTTGTTTTGTTTTTTTTTGTTTTTGTTTTTTTTGGTAACACCTTAGCCCTGAAAAGGATGTTAAGGATGTATATCATCTTAATTTTACTAAGTTTTTTTTAAAAAATTAAGAATAGATTTTGTATTTTTTCACATCTCTTTTGGCAGCTATGAGATAATCATATGGTTTTTCTCTGTGGCTTTTTTTTCTTTGTTTGGTCCCCTTCACCCATTTCATACCCCTCCACCAACCCCTTTCCCCAACCACCTCTGGCTACCACCAATCTGTTCTAAATCTATTTCTGATTTTTATTTTAGATTCCATATATGTGAAATAATAATGTTGCTGGTGGAAAGGGGGTCCTTTTACAGAGTCACAGGAAAAGAATTTCTGGGGACCCATACATGGGAAGTTGTGGTGTAGTGGTGTTAGGGGCAGAAATAGAATATTAGAAATTAACTATAATGATAAGAAATATTAATCATGCTGTTAACCATGATTGCTCTTTTCTGATTAGAGAAAGCACTTTCTAACCTTTGTTAGGTTAGGTGGCTCAGGAGGTGGCGCAAGAAATAGAGTCCAGTGAGTCAGAAAAGAAAGGAAAGGAAAAGGTTTATTTCTGCGTCCCCGGAGACCCATGTACCCCAAGGACAGGGCACGTGAATTCACGCCAACAGGGAGGGGGGCGCTTTTTTTATACTGCGGTTGGGTGAAGGGCGGGGACATGAGCTGAGGTATTCAGTTGAGGAAGTTTCAGCTGCGGGAGTCAGCCAGGTATTCAGGAATGAGTCAGTGTCTGTGTGGGGGTCGCGGAGAAGCCAGTATCCGTGTCTGGCACGCTGATCTGTTAGAAATGCCAGGGGTAGTCCATTATCTCGTCACATGTCTGCATGTATCCGATCCTGGGCTCTCTCCGACCTAACAACCTTGATGAGGGTTGTATGCCCTGGGATCATGGGAGCTAACATCAGAATGCAGTCCATCCTCCTTCCAAGAACTGCCTATCATTATGGAAAGATTTACAACCTCGTGGCACCTAGTCCTGGAGGCACCTGCTCTTTACCTCTGCCAGCCTCTACTACCTGCAATCTCTCTCCCCCCCACCCCCACCCCCCAGCCCTCCTGACTTGTAGCCTGTAGTGATTATCTCGTGCCCACTTTCCCATACCTGTAATTCCTACTTCCCCACGCAATCCTGTCCTTCCACTCAATATAAGCAGCTGGCTTATGGTGGGGTGCAGAGCAGATTTTTGTGGATGACCTGCTGCTCTCCTATGCTGCTGGCAGGATTGGAATAAACGCTCACGATTCAACCCTGTCTCTGCTTAACTGGCTCAAGTAGTGACAGGCAGCGCGGACCCCATGGTTGTCCGGTTACAGTAGTAAGGTTTACTGGGATAGAAACAGAAGGTTGCCCCCCGTTTTCTAGTGTCTCATCTCTGTCCATCCTGCTGTGGAAAAAGTCCAGCCTTGTCTCCATCCAGCCCAGGAGAAAGGCCAGTGTGCAGACACTCTGTGCCATTTGTTCAGTCCAGTTCAGTCTCTGTCCCCACCTGGCTAGCTTCGTCTCTGTTCGCAGCTGCACTTGGGCAGATGCTATGTTGCTGTAGCCAGGCTCAGCTTAGGTTCCACAGAGAAAGAACACCCAAGTCAAAAAGGGGAGCGCATGTTACTGGGGGAGAGAGAGAGAGAGAGAGAGAGAGAGAGAGAGAGAGAGAGAGAATTGTTAAACTTGGATTAACTTGGATTATATTATTTGGGGTTTGAGAAGGGCTAGGTGCTTTTTCAACTAACCAATAGATTTCCCAATCTTTTACAGGCTGCTGGTGGGTCCTTCCCCTAACCAATCAATATGCTAGGTCTTCCAGGGTTCTGTGTTTCTTATCCAATCTGGTCCTTTCCCCAGGCTAAGCACCACCTCTTCAGGGTGGCCATCTCAGTACCTGCTGGGCATGCCTCACTGTAGAAGCACCTCCCCTGCACGTCACCATCGTAGCTTCTAGGCTTCTGCAGAGTTTGTGCCCAGCAGAGGGGTTTCCCCTTTACTGTCACTCCTTCGCCCCACAGTCTGGATGAGCACACCGGTTGTACCCTGGGGAGATTGGGAAGCTGGTCTTTCCTTTCTACATGGGGTATTGAGCAATGTTCATTCCCCCAGGCGGGGCAATGCTGCGACCCCCCTCGCTGTCTGTGAAAGCTGCAACTTCCTGGCAAAGCAGGCTTATTATCCCGTTTAGCTCCTTAGTTTATCATGTTTACTAATGTCTGATTCCCTTTAGCCCCTTCCTTTATTAATAATACCTAGCTCCTATGCTAACATATTGGTACTTGTCTTTCTCTGCCTGACATATATTTCACTTAGGATAATGCTCTAAAGTTCCATCCATGTTATCACAAATGGCAATATTTCATGCTTTTTTGGTATTTACTTATTTATTTAAATCTTTATTGTTCAGATTATTACAGTTGTTCCTCTTTTTTCCCCCCATAGCTCCCCTCCACCCAGTTCCCACCACACTCTCCGCTCTTACCCACTCCCCCCTGTCCTC
>NW_006285939.1:2579067-2587287 GCF_000327345.1 Myotis davidii
TTCCCTGTGTGGATAAAGTGGTTTTCTGTGCTAAGTGTCCTCTAGGGCCCAGTGGTTCAGCCTCCCCAATTACCTGAGGAGGACACTCTTGGTGCACCCCCTTATGGTCTTTGTGCACAGTCTTGTTGTAGTTAAGCCTTGATTGTTGTAGGTAACACTGTGAGGAATTGACCTCCAGGCCAATTGGCTGTGAGAATCAAATGTGTCTGCAGTGGGAGAACTTTGGTGCTGAAGACACCCTTCTGGGGCAAGACTTGCTTCAGTGGGGCTTTGGTGCTCACTGAGTCTGCCCCTGAGTATGTCCCTTATGGATCTGAGGAGTTGTAATTGGATGGTCCCACTCTGACCACTGGGTACACTGGCCCTTGGATCTAAGAAGGTGCTAATCTAGCCTCTGCCTAAGGCTACCCAGCGGAAGCCAGCTGTAGAGCAATGCAAGTTGCCATGGGGCCTTGGACCAGCTGCAGTTTGTTAAGTAATTTTCAGATTACAAAGGGCTGGGTCTTTCATATGCAAAAGCCTCCAAGCACGGCTTGGGCGGGGCCCCAGGGGATCAACAGGGTGGGTAGAGCGAGCAGTATGGCTGCTCTCAGTCCTGCCTTCAGAGGCCCCAGCAATCGTTGTGAGCCCCTCTGAGAGAAAGCTGCCCTCCAGTTCTGACCGATGCCAGACAGTCCCGTTTCTCCCGTATGAGTCTGGGTCCCTAGAGACTCGCTCGGAACTGGAGCTCAGAGCCTGAGACTCCCTCCCAATTGAAAAAGACAATCGTGTCCTCAGCCACCAGCCCTCTCCGAATGCATCTCCCCCCCTTTGTATTTTACTTCTGCACTGCACCTCCTCTGAGTCTCGGTATGCTTTTCTCTTTCCTTCTAGTTGTAGAATTTCCACTCAGCCAGCCTTCCTGTGGTTCTGGATGATGTCCATTCGGTCTTTTAGTTGTATTTTTGAAGTGGTTGTGCAAGGCAGCAATCTCCAGTGTTTACCTACGCTGCCATCTTGGTTTCTCCTATTTCATGCTTTTTTATGGCTGAATTATATTCCTTCATGTATATATTGCATTTTCTTTATTCATTCATCCACCGATGGACACTTGGGATGTTTCCATTTCTTGGCTAGTGTAAATGATGCTGCAATGAACCTAGGGGTGCATATATCTTTACAAGTTACTGTTTTCATTTTCTTAAGATCAGTAACCAGAAATGGAATTACTGGGTAATATAATAGTTCTTTTTAAAGTTTTTGAGGAATCTCCATATTGTTTTTCCAGAATGGCTATACCAATTTACATTCCCACCAACAAGGCACAAGAGTTCCCGTATCTCCACATCCTCACCAATATTTGTTACTTCTATTCTTTTTGATAATAACCAATTTAACAGGCATGCAGTGATATTTCATCATGGTTTTGGTTTGCATTTCCCTGATGGTTAGTGATGTTGAGCATCTTTTTCATATACTTGTTGGCCAACTTTATAGTATATCTCTAAAATTCCATTCCTCTATAAAAGCAATGATAACTCTGGCAAAAATGGTCACAATCAACTTTTTCAGGATTTAGATCTTCTAGCCATTTTAAAATCAGATTATTTGCTAGCCGGTTTGGCTCACTGGATAGAACATTGGCCTGTGGACTGAAGGGTCCCAGATTCGATTCCGGTCAAGGGCATGTACTTTGGTTGCAGGCACATCCCCAGTGGGGGGTGTGCAGGAGGCAGCTGATCGATGCTTCTCTCTCATTTATGTTTCTAACTCTCTCTCCCTTCCTCTCTGTAAAAAATCAATAAAATATAAAAATAATAAAATCAAATCAGATTTTTTTTCTTTCCTTTTTTTTTTTGCTATTGAGTTGTATGAGTTCTTTATAGATTTTGGATATTAACCCTTTATGGGTATATAGTTTGCTAATATTTTCTCTCATTCTGTAGGTTGCATTTCATTTTGTTGATGGTTTCCTTTGCTGTGCAGGATGCTTTTTCATTTGATACTAAAAAGTTAGTATAGTCTCACTTGTTTATTTTTATAATGTATTTTTTATTGATTTCAGGGAGGAAGGGAGAGGAAGAGATAGAAACATCAATGATGAGAGAGTATCGATTGGCTGCCTCCTGCACGCCCCCTACTGGGGATCAAGCCTGTGCCCTGACCAGGAATTGATCCATTACCTCCTGGTTCATAGGTTGATGCTTAACCACTGAGCTACACCAGCCACACCCACTTGTTTATTTTTTCTTTTGCTGTCAAATCCAAAAAATTATTGCTAAGACCAATGTCAAGGAGCTTACCACTTATGTATGCTTTTAGGTTTATGGTTTCAGGTCTTACATTCAAATCTTTAATTCATTGTGAGTTAGTTTTTGTGTATGGTGTAAGATAATAGGTTATATTTTTTTGACTTTTTAAGGTGTCAACTTATCATTAGATTCCCTTTTGTCGGAAGAATATTACATGCTTGAAAAAGAGAACTTGCTGGCATATTACTACTTCAATATGCTCTTGGCTTCTGTTCACTAATGTTAATTTAAGATATCCACTTGAATACTCCCAGAGGTTGCCCTCTGGCCTGTTATTGCCATTGTCCTTTCTGTGCTGTATTTCTCTATTTGGGGTATCCCTCCAGAGGATGAAGCCTGGTTGCCCTGCTTTAGGGTAGAGATTTGTTGTGATTTGGAGGACCTCAGCCTAGACAAGAAAAGTCTGGGATAGATTTGCCTTGAAATGAAGGTAACTGGGCAGAGGGCACAGATCATCTGTACATATTTAAAAACTATGAAGGTGACTAAAAAAAAGTAGCATCAAGCTTAATGGTAAGACAATGAAAGACTGTCTACTTACGTCAGGAACAATACAAGAACTCTCATTCTCACTACTATGAACACGCTCTGAAGTTATTAACAGGTGCGTTTAAGTAAGAAAAAATTTTTTAAATGGGAGGGAAAATGGATGGTAAAGTATTATTTGTAGAAAATTGCTTTATTTCTTAGAAACTAATAAGAACCAACAACAAAGGAACTATTCTAAGCAACACAACAATTCAACAAGAATGCAATGGCAGACTGAGTATCTCCAAAACGCCATTCCTCCGTAAAAGCAATCACAACTCTAGTAAAATGGTCACAATCAGCTTTTTTAGAATTCTGAAAAAGAACCAAAGGCTTGCAACAATCCAACGAACATTTACTCAAGAAAAATGGCCGAGTCTCAGTAAGAAGAGGGAGCTATGCAATAGCCTTGAAAACCAGCAGCCTCTCTCACATGGTAGCTGTGGAACCCAGCAGACAAGCAAAGGAGAGAGGAGAACGGGTTTACATCCTCGTATTCAGAGAATTATATAATTTGATCTGTCTGGAGGCTCTTGGAAGCCCACATTTGCAGGGCTCATCTTTATTTGACCTCACTCAGAGCTTACTCACTATAAGCATTTATTTATTTATTTATTTGTTTGTTTGTTTCTTTCTTTCTTTCTTTTTCCTTGAAGACGTGTCTGATGTTCTGTAAGTGGGTTTTTTTTTTATTGCTTAAAGTATTACAAAGGGTATTACATATGTGTCCTTTTTCCCCCGCCCTTGACATTTATTTTTAAACAATCAGTAATGACTGTTTCATGTTGCAGGTACCTAAAATAAGGGTAACAGCTGCAGCAAAGAGGAGGCTGACCAAAAACTTAAAAGGAAGAGTTTTGGGAAAAGATGTTTCCAGAAGACTTTGAAAGGTTCCAGTGCATTCCTGGAGATCTGAAGGCCATGTCACGTGCAAGGCAGTGCACGCGCCCAGGAGCGACACGCCTGGTTAGTGCGGAGGCGCTGTGTGAGCAGGTTAGTGCTGAGGCTAAGGCTGAGCTGTGAGCTGACAGAGCGTGAAAGGTGTGCTCAGGACATAGACACAGGCCCTTGGAAAAGGCTGGGAAACGTCTCTGTCCAGTCATTGGCTCATCGCTCACCTTAGCGAGCAGAGACTTAGGGGCCACACATTACAAAGAAAATAGACTTCACAGAATTAGTACAGGAAAGTCACAAACAAATAATAAAAACCACAACAAACATTAATGATAATACATCCTGGGTGGTAAGTGTCTGATTTACAGAGTTGCCACATCATATAATTGAAAGTGTTTAGCAGCCGCCTGGCGTCGCAGCAGTCCACTGGGCTCCAAAGGACTGAGCGTTGGTTTGAAGCAGAAACGCTGGGCACCGGCCTTGTCTTGGCCCTCCTGGAGACATGGCTGGGCTTTTTCCAGGGAAGGAGATGGACATTGGAAACCCAGGGCAGGCTTCCCGAATCAGCTGTGCCACACACCAGCCTCCCCGCGTGGGTCTGAGAAATGCTTTTCTCGCGAGGCCGTGGAAGAGGCTGATGTTCACCGACAGCAATACATCAGCTGCTCGCCGACCGAGGGCACATGGCTGAGCAGGAGTGTTGGTGGGGCCTCCTGGCCGCCGCCCTGAGCTGGGAGCTGCAGACTGGACGCTGCTGTCCAGAGGCACTGGTTTGGAGCAAGATGTAACAGATACACCTGAAAGAATGTTGGAAAGCCTTAAAAACGCTCAGATGCTCTTAAACCTTGCTGTTTCATTTTTAGAACTTTATCCTAAGGAAATGATCACACCAGAGAGACACAGGCTCAAAGGTGTTGTTTTAGGCATCGTTTACAATATCTATATGTTAGTGAAACAAAAATGTCCAGTGACAGGAAATTACATAAATTTCAGTGTATCGATCAGGTGGAAGTCTACACAGTTTTAATGATACAGACCTATATGCACACCAAATAAGGTACAGATCTAAACTGCACCAAGTTACCATTATAGATGGTATTCATAGTATGATCATATCTATAATAATAAAAGCATAATATGCTAATTAGACTGGACGTCCTTCCAGACTACCTTCCAGACAAAGCCGCAGCCGTGGGGGCCGAGGCAGAGGTGGCCACCATATTGGCGGGGGCCGAGCCCCTTGCAGGAATTTCATGCATTGGGATATATATATATACTAGAGGCCGGGTGCACGAATTCGTGCATGGGTGGGGTCCCTCGACCTGGCCAGTGTTCGGAGCTGATGGGGGCCGGCCAGGGTGAGGGACCACAGAAGATTGGCTGTGGGAGTGCACTGACCACCAGGGGGAAGCTCCTGCGTTGAGCATCTGCCCCCTGGTGGTCAGTGTGCATCATAGCTACTGGCCGCCCAGTCATAAAGTTCGCATAGGCTTTTATGTATAGAGATATGTATTTATATATATTTGTTGTTGTTGTTGTTAATCCTCACTCGAGAATATGTTTTCCATTGATTTCAGAGAGGAAGGAAGAGAGAGAGAGAGAGAGATAGAAACATCAATGATGGACGATCTCACTGGGGATTGAGCCCATAACCTGGGCATGTGCCCTGACCCCTGACCGGAATCAAACCGTGACCTACTAATACATAGGTCGACACTCAATCACTGGACCACACTGGCTGGTCAGCAAGCCTTCTTTAAACTGTAGAAAGAAGCTAGATGAGAAAGAACAGCAGGGTTTATTTACACTCTTCAGATACCAGAAAGTTGCTGCCTTAAGACAAACAGAATGCATAGCCTTTTTTTCACTTAATTGGAGTCCTAATTTGTGGTTACACTTTATTCCCTTTTACTGACTAATTATATTTTATTTAATGGCTATGCCACATCTTTTTTATCCATTCACAGTTGATGGACATTGGGTTGTTTCTGCTTTGTAGCTATTATGAATTGTGTCTAGTATTTTTACCATGCATAGCATTTTTGTTGCAAAGATTTCCACTGCATAACTAACTTGCTGTAAAAAAGATAAACTATCTGGTTGACAGTTTGGTTTTTTGTTCGTTCATTTGGTTGATTGGTTAATTTCATTTCTCTATTGACGTATCGATTAGCTACCATAAAAAGATAAAATAACTGGCTTATACTTGGGAGGTTTTTTTGTTTGTTTGGTTTCATTTCTCCATGACAAATTAACCACCTTCAGCAGACTAATGTATTTAAGGGCGTTGTCAGTTTGGTTTCATTTCTCTTTCGATGAAGTTCTTGCAGTAACTCTCATTTTTATATCATGTGCGAATCTGAGCTAGTCCTCATAATGGTCACTACAATGAGGAGTAGACGTGGTAGTGCTGTTAAAGCAGTGAGCAGTTCTTCCCGATGACAAGGATTGGCCCCAAGAGTTGGTTTGTTATTATTATTTTTTATATATATATATGCATATTATTGATTTCAGAGAGGAAGGGAGAGGGAGAGATAGAAATATCAATGATGAGAGAGAATCATTGATAAGCTGCCTCCTGCATGCCCCCTACTGGGGACTGAGCCTGCAACCAGGGCATGTGCCCTTGACTGGAATCAAACTCGGGACTCTTCAGTCTGCAGGCTGATGCTCTATCCACTGAGCCAAACCAACTAGGGCGGTTTGTTATTTTTAAACACACTGCAGGAGGAGGAGAAAGAGAGGCACTGAAGGCAGTGTGGAACCCACATTTCCCATGGAATGAACACAAGTGCTTAGTTAGGTACAATCCACAAAATAATATCAGTTATTTTCACAGTGTTGCTGTAAGGCTACACACATTTTAAATATATTGAAATATTGTGTATTTCCAAAGTCCTTTTAATCTTATGTTCTTTTTAATATCCCTATTTTATTTTTCATGATTTTATCTTTTTTGTAGCACAATTGCCTTACAGCCAATTAGTTATGTAGAAAAATGTTTGTGGCAAAAAGTCTTGTGGCAAAGATGTCTACAAGCAAAGATGCTTACACAAGAAGTATCTAGAACCATTATGAAGAATGCTGCTAAGAACATTTGTGTAGAAGTATTTGAGTGCCTGTTTTTTTAAAAATATATATATATTTTATTAATTTTTTTACAGAGAGGAAGGGAGAGGGATAGAAAGTTAGAAAACTCAATGAGAGAGAAGCATCGATCAGCTGCCTCCTGCACACTCCCCACTGGGGATGTACCCACAACCAAGGTCCATGCCCTTGACCGGAATCAAACCTGGGACCTTTCAGTCCACAGGCCAATGCTCTATTCACTGAGCCAAACCGGTTAGGGCATGAGTGCCTGTTTTTAAAGCTTTTGGGTAGATACCTAGGAGTGGAATTGCTGAGTCATTTAATTTATATTAAACATATTGAGGAACTGCTAAAATGTTTTCCAAAAGAGGTTGCACCATTTTACATTCTCACTAGCAGCACATGAGGCCTCTAATTTCTTCAAGTTCTTACAGCTCTTGTTATTTTCTCTGTTTTTGTTTTAGCCATTCTAGTGGGTGAAAAGTGGTATCTTCTGGTTTTGATTTGCATTTCCCTAATGACTACTGACTTGACCATCTTTTCATTGGGCATTTGTATGTCTTCTTTAAAATGTTTGTTCATGTTATTTGCTCATTTTAATTGAGTTATTCAAATTTTTACTGCTCATCTAGTGTTCTACTTCTTTATATATCCTGCATAAAGTCCCTTAATAGACATATAATTTGTAAATATATTCTCCCATTCTTTGGGCTGTCTTTTCATTTTTTTGATGGTCATTTTTGTAGTTTCAAAAGTACTAATCCAGTAGCCAATCACAAATATTTAAGTTCTATTCATGAAATACTTAAAGTAAGCAAATTCATAGAGATAGAAAATAGATTACTGGTTGCTAAGGAGTAGAGGGAACTGGGGAGTAACAGCTAAAGGGTATGGGTTTTCTTTTTTATTTTTAATCCTCACCCAAAGATATGTTTTTTATTTTTTAAATACATTTTTATTGATTTTAGAGAGGAAGGGAGAGGGAGAGATAGAAATATCAAAGATCAAAGAGAATCATTAATTGGCTTCCTTCTGCATGCCCTCTACTGGAGATTGACCCCACAACCCAGGCATGTGACCTTGACCAGAATCAAACCAGGACCCTTCAGTCTGCAGGCCACTCTATCCACTGAACCAAACTGGCTAGGGCTGTTTTTATTGATTTTGGATGGGGAGGGAGGAACAGCAAGAGAGAGAGAGAGAGAGAGAGAGAGAGAGAGAGAGAGAGAGGTGAGAGAGAAATTTCAATTGGTTGTCTCCCCTATACACCCCCACCAGGGATGGAACCTGCAACCTAGTTATGTGCCCTGACTAGGAACTAAACCCACAAACTTTTTAGTGTAGAGACAACACTCCAACCAACTGAGCCACCTGGCCAGGGCAAGGGTTTTCTTTCTTTCTTTCTTTCTTTCTTTCT
>NW_006285939.1:2587381-2588568 GCF_000327345.1 Myotis davidii
TCTTTCTTTCTTTCTTTCTTTCTTTCTTTCTTTCTTTCTTTCTTTCTTTCTCTTTCTCTCTCTCTCTCTCTTTCTTTCTTTTTGTGTTGGGAAGTTCTGAAATTGATTGTGGCAATAATTAGACAACTCTGTGACTATATAACAATTAATTCTACCAAGGAATAAATAGATAACTTGAGTAAATAGAAGGGCATATTCTATTCTTTAATAGGAACATTCAAAATCATAAAGATGTCAATTTTTCCTAAGTTGATCTATAAATCTATTTTTAAAACACCTACAGTATATTTTTGGTATAGACAGGCTGATTCTAATGTACACAAGGAAACAGAAAACAAGCAACAGTAGTCCAAATAGTTCTGAAAAAGAACACGAAGGGACTTACCATGCATCCAAAGAGAGTATAAAAGCACAATTTGACCTTTGGAAAAGCAAAGCTAAAGCAGAATGTACTAGTACACTGAGCTGTAACCAGCCTTGCTGCATTGCTGGCCAACTGGGCTCATGCCAGCGAGCTTTTGGCTCTCCAGGTATTTGAATCACTCAAGAGAGTAATTTTTTTATATTGAATCATTGAAATATTTGTGTTTTTTGACCTACAAAAACAGCAGTTACCTGTGGTTCAACCAAATTAGAGAAAAATCAGAGCAGAGAATGGGAGTCAGTTTTTTGTCAATGGTCATAGACAAGGAAACCAAGAACCACACAAGTTCAAGGGCCTTAAACCTGGTTCCAAACTCAGATATGCAATTTGTGACTGGAAGCTGGTGAAATGGGAGCGGGACTGGAGCAGGCGGGGCATAAAGTGAGAAAAGCCCCGAGAAGCAGCTGTGAGGACTCTGGGCTCTTTGGGGCTTTCCTTGGTTGGCTGAGTGGGAGTGGTGGTGGTGAAGTACCAAGGAGAATGACAACAGGCTTGAAGACACAGAGTCAGGGCTGATTACAGTGACCCACGAGGGAAAGGGGAATTGTGACCCACGTGGAAAAGGGGAATTGCAGCAAATGTGAAATGCATTTGTCATCAGGCAACTTATATTGTTCAATTCTTTTCTTTTTCTTATATGGTTCAATTCTCAAGTTGGAAACCAAGCAAGTCACTACCAGGAATCATGGCTCAAAAATACAATGCATGACCTTTGTATCCAGGATTAGAGAAAGAATGTTATTGGGACAATTGGGTGATTTTG
>NW_006285939.1:2588952-2590535 GCF_000327345.1 Myotis davidii
GAATGTTATTGGGACAATTGGGTGATTTTGAATATGGGCACTGTGCTAAGAGATAGTATTGTATCAATATTAAATTTCCTGAGTGTGATAATTACATTATGCTTCTGTGAGGGAATATCCTTGTTTTTGGCATTTTGTGGTAAAGTGACAATATTTGCATCAAATTGCTTCCCCTCAAAAGACAAATACACAAAGCAAATGTGGCAAAATACTAACAACTAGTGAATCAGATGACATAAGTCTACTATTAAAAATAAACTCGGGAGGAAACAAGTAATACCAGCATACACTGGATTTCTATCCCTCTGTCATATGGGAAACACCAAACATAGGAATAGTTAGGTGCGTGATCACTGGTGAATATGCTTTTAAAGTAGATGCTTTTAAAGTGAACTGATACAACACCAGGCCTCCTACGTGTCAGAAACATGCTGCCACCTGCCAGGCCTTCTATTTGTCCTCTTCTCCACTTCTCCAAAGGCTCACGTTTAGGGTGGGGAGCATTTATAAGCCACCTGTTTGGTTGTGCCTGGGCTCATTGTTCTTATAAAGTTTCTTTATGACCCCATCATGGGCAACATCCTCCTGTCCTGTCTACATTCCCTTTTCCCTTGTGCCTTGGCACACCAGAGCCTGTGTGTTTGCTTTAGAGCCTGTGTAAATAACTGGAGCTGTTGTTCTTCTCCTGGCCCGGGTAAGATGTACATAACGTGAGTACGTGGTTTAGCTGTACTCGAACACAGGGAAAAGGCATGTGGATTTACCTGGCATTTAAAGAAACTTACTTGGAGCTTTGGAATACTTGGAGCCATAGGAAACTATTAGAAAGCAAACTGGCAAGTGCCTGGAACCGCAAAATGACAAGTATCCACAAGACAAAGAAAGAGCCCAACAGAACACAGCAATGGCTCCCTTCCGTACTTCTCTTTTTAAAGTCCTCACCCGAGGATATTTTCCCATTGGCTTTTAGAGAGAATGGAAGAGAGAGGGAAAGACAGAGAGAAACATCGATGTGAGAGAAATACATCTATTGGTTGCCTTCTGCACGCACCCTGACCAGGGCCCTGCAACCAAGGTACATGCCCTTGATCAGAATCAAACCTGGGACCCTTTGGTTCATAGGCTGACTACCCACTGAGCCAAACCAGCTAGGGCACTGTTCTATCGCTCTCTCTTTTTTAAAAATATATTTTTATTGATGTAAAAATAATGAGAGAGAATCATTGACCAGCTGCCTCCTGCAGGCCCCCTACTGGGGATCAAGCCCACAACCCTGGCATGTTCCCTAGACTGGAATCAAACCCAGGACCCTTCAGTCTGAAGGCCAATGCTCTATTCACTGAGTCAAACCAGCCAGGGCCTGTCTCTCTTGATAACAGTCCCACCTGCGTATTCATCATCAGATGTGGGCTGTCAAGATGATGAAAGGAGCCTAACTAAGACTAGGACAGGTGTCGAGATCTGGATGGACATCCTATCTAATAAAAGAGTAATATGCAAATTAACCATCACTCCGTGACAAAGAAGGCGGCACCCATAGTGGCTGGGCAGGATGCTGGTGGTGTCACCCTGGCAACGTGAGC
>NW_006285939.1:2591168-2594426 GCF_000327345.1 Myotis davidii
GTGACAAAGATGGCGGTGCCCATAGAGGCTGGGCAGGATGCTGGCGGCATCACTGGCAACGTGAGCCCAGCAGGCAAGCGGGGTGCAGGCAGCACCCAGCAGGGGCCTTCTGGGCAGTCGCTGGGGCAACTGGGGAGCAGGCAATGGGACCCGCAGGCAGCACCCAGCAGGGCCTGCTAGGCGGTGGCAGCAGCAACCTGCAGACAGCACCCAGCAGGGGCTAGGGAGTAGGCAGTCGGGACTGCAGGCAGCACCCAGCAGGGCCTGCTGGGCGGTGGCGGCAACAACCTGCAAACAGCACCCAGCAGGGCCTGCTGGGAGGTCGCCGAGGAGACCGGGGAGCAGGCAATCAGGGCCCGCAGGCAGCACCCAGCAGGGTCTGCTGGGCGGTCGCAGCAGCGACCCGCAGGCAGGCAAGCGGGGCCACAGGCAGCACCCAGCAGGGGCTGCTTGCCCATCCTGGTGGTGCAGAGCAGGCAGGACCCGCAGAGAGCAGAGAACCACAGGGAGTGGGCCCAAGCTGTCAGTAGCACATCCTTTGAGGGCTCCCAAATTGGAGAGGGTGTAGGTTGGGCTGAGGGACCTCCTCCTTTCCCCCATCCTCTATGCACGAATTTCATGCACTGGGCCTCTAGTCCTTTATAATAAAAGCCTAATATGCAAATTGTCCCCTCAACCAGGAGTTCAGCGGGGAGTTCAAGCAGGGGGTGGCCTGGCCTGCTAACCGCCCATGGGCCCTATCCCCAGCCGGCCCTGCCCCTGATCGCTGGCCAGCTAACCTCCTGTGTCTTCTCCCCCAGCCTGCTAGGCAGTGGCGGCGGCAACCACGAGCAGGCAATCGGGCCCGCAGGCAGCACCCAGCAGGGACTGCTGGGCAGTTGAGGCAGCAACCCATGGGCAGGCAAGCAGGGCCTGCTGGGTGGTTGCCACGGAGACCAGGGAGTAGGCAGTCGGGACTGCAGGCAGCACCCAGCAGGGCCTGCTGGGCGGTGGCGGCAACAACCTGCAAACAGCACCCAGCAGGGCCTGCTGGGAGGTCGCCGAGGAGACCGGGGAGCAGGCAATCAGGGCCCGCAGGCAGCACCCAGCAGGGTCTGCTGGGCGGTCGCAGCAGCGACCCGCAGGCAGGCAAGCGGGGCCACAGGCAGCACCCAGCAGGGGCTGCTTGCCCATCCTGGTGGTGCAGAGCAGGCAGGACCCGCAGAGAGCAGAGAACCACAGGGAGTGGGCCCAAGCTGTCAGTAGCACATCCTTTGAGGGCTCCCAAATTGGAGAGGGTGTAGGTTGGGCTGAGGGACCTCCTCCTTTCCCCCATCCTCTATGCACGAATTTCATGCACTGGGCCTCTAGTCCTTTATAATAAAAGCCTAATATGCAAATTGTCCCCTCAACCAGGAGTTCAACCGGGAGTTCAAGCAAGGGGTGGGCTGGCCTGCTAACCGCCCATGGGCCCTATCCCCAGCCGGCCCTGCCCCTGATCGCTGGCCAGCTAACCTCCTGTGTCTTCTCCCCCAGGCAGCCCATCCCAATCGCCCCCAATTGGGGTGGGCTGGCCAGACCTCACCCGTGCATGAATTCGTGCACCGGGCCTCTAGTCTATATAATAAAAGCCTAAGCGACCGTTACAGCAGAACAGCCAGAATGACCGGTTGCTATGATGCACATTGACCACCAGGGGACAGACGCTCAATGCAGGAGCTGCCCCCTGTGGTCAGTGTGCTTCCACAGAAGCCAGGCTTATGGCTGGCAAGTGCAGTGGTGGCTGCGGGAGCCACTCCTGCCTCTGCTGCAGGCAGGCAGTAAGGGGCGAGGGGTACCGAACTGCGAGAGCCCAGGACTGTGAGGGGGATGTCTGACTGCTGGCTTAGGCCTCATCCCTGATGGGTCCCAGACTGTGAGAGGGCACAGGCTGGGCTAAGGGACCCCGCCCTCCCCAAGTGCATGAATTTCATGCACCAGGCCTCTGGTATTCTCATATGAACCTTCATGAATGTTTATTCCTTTGAGCTGCCCCTCCTTCACCATCAAGCAGGTGGGCATCATAAGGCCAATGAAGCTTCCTAAGACTTTGTGAACTCAGCATTCTAATTCTCTCAATTATCAATTACCCAAAAGAGGCAACGTTACTGGTAGCAATATCTGTCAGGATCATAATAGCTATTGAATGAGATTCCCAGACCCAATTTCTGACATAGAAATTCTTGGATACTAGCAGAGTGTTCAAGAATTAAACTCAAATTCTAACACTCTCTACCTGAAGATGGCATCAGATTCCACAGGTTAGGGTCCACTCCTATAAAATTGCCCCCCCCCACCTCAATTGATTTGCTAGAACAGCCGTGGGCAAACTATGGCCCGTGGGCCGGATCCGGCCTGTTTGAAATGAATAAAACTAAAAAAAAAAAAAAAGACCGTATCCTTTTATGTAATGATGTTTACTTTGAATTTATATTAGTTCACACAAACACTCCATCTATGCTTTTGTTCTGGCCCTCCGGTCCAGTTTAAGAACCCATTGTGGCCCTCGAGTCAAAAAGTTTGCCCACCCCTGTGCTAGAATGTCTCAGAGAAAACCCATTTATTCACTAGAATATCAATTTCTTTTTTAAGTTTTATGTATGTATGCATTTATCTGTCCCAGCCTTAGTTAGGCTTCTTTCATTATCTTGACAGCCCACATATCATAATAGGCCTAGGGTTAGAATGCCAATTTCTTTTTCTTAAAATACTAGAGGCCCGGTGCACAAAAATTTGTGCACTCGGGGCGGAGGGGGGTCCTTCAGCCTGGCCTGTGCCCTCTCGCAGTCTGGGACCCCTCGGGAGATAACGACCTGCTGGCTTAGGCCTGCTCCCGGGTGGCAGAGGGCAGGCCCAATCCCTAGGTGCAGCCCCTGGTCAGGCTCAGAGCAGGGCTGATTGGGGAGTTGGGGCGCTGCCCCCTGTCATGCACAGAGCAGGGCGATTGGGAGGTTGTGATGCCACCCTCAGTCACGCTCAGGGTAGGGCCGATTGGGGGGTTGGGGCACTATCCCCTGTCATACTCAAGGCAGGGTCGATGGGGAGATTGCAGCGCCACCCCCTGTCATGCACAGAGCAGGGCCAATCAGGGGGTTGGGAGCTCCCCCCTGTCACATACAAAGGAGGGCCCATAAGGGGGGTTGGGGCTCTGTACCCTGTCACGCACAGAGCAGGGCCAATCAGGGGGTTGGGGCACCACCACTCTCACACTCAGGGCAGGGCCGATGGGGAGGTTATGGC
>NW_006285939.1:2594548-2603319 GCF_000327345.1 Myotis davidii
TTCCTTTTTTTTCTCTTTTATTCTGGGCCAGCTTTAGCTTTGAGGCTTGGCTCCAGCTCTTAGGCCTCCGCTGCTGAAAGTAGGTTTCTGGCCTTTGCTTACAATGTTGCGATCCTGCTGGCTGAAGCCCGGCACTAAAGCTGGTTTCTGGGGTTTTGTTTAACGTCTATATTTGTTAAATAGTTGCTTAGAGTTGCAGCTCTGAGGTCTGCAGCGGGAGGCGGGAAACGTTGGAGTCTTCTGTCACTAAAGCAAGCAAGCCTAATGTTAGTTTCAAGCTGCCTGGCTGCCGGCGCTATCTTGGCTAGCAGTTAATTTGCATATTGCCCTGATTAGCCAATGGGAAGGGTAGCGGTCGTACGCCAATTACCATGTTTCTCTTTTATTAGATAGGATATTTTTATTGATTTTAGAGAGGAAGGGAGAGGGAGAGAGAGAGAGAAACATCAATGATGAGAGAGAATAATTGATCGGCTGCCTCCTGCATGCCCCTGTTGGGGATCGAGCCCACAACCCGGACATGTGCCCTTGACTGGACTCAAACCAAGGACCGTTTAGTCCACAGGCCAATGCTCTACCCACTGAACCAAACCAGCTAGGGCTAGAATACCAATTTCTTACAAAGGATTTTAAAGGGTAAAATTCAACATCCAGGTAAAGAGACACATAGGACAAAGTCCTGAACAAAAGTGCTCAGTGGCACATCAGAGTGTTCTGGTTTTCTGATGTGGACGCTCCCCTCTCAGAGACTGACCTCCTGGGCGTTCATGAAGGCTTTGTTGTGTCACCATGACTGACTGTTGTTGGCATTGGTGATGGACCAAATCTCCATCTCCCTTCTTCCTCCCTAGAAATGGAGGGCTAGGGGGACTGAAGGCTCCAGTCTTCCAGTCACATAGTTGGTTTTCCCAGCAACAAGCCTCCACTCCTGGGTGAGGTCCCCAAATTACCTCCTTTATAAAAGAAAAAACCATCTTTAACACTCTTAAGAAATTCCAAGTGGTTTGGTAGCTGTGAACCAGAAACTGTGAAGACCAAATATTTTATAACTTACAGTATCACAGTTGCCCTTCTTGGAACGCCTATAATTTGTCAGGATCTGTTCAGGGCATTCAAATTCATTACCTCATGTCAGCCTCACCACAGACCTATAAGTCAAGCATCACTATTCCCATGTTACATAGAGAAACAAATTCTCAAAAAGATTTAAGTGTCTGACTCTAGGTCATATTGAGGGGGAATATAAGACCACTGGGGGGCTAGCAAGCTGAATCTGTGCCCGGTAACCGGTATTCTGACACACATTCTTGCTAGTATATAATTAAGCCCCATTCTTATCGATGCTTGTCCAGCCTTACAGAACCTGTTCCCTGGAATACTTCCATTTTACAGAGGTCATAAACCATGAACCATACACAACCCCCAGAGGGGTTGGCGGCGCTGGCGCCAGCCAGGCCAGGCCTTTGGGTGTAATCTCACTTTCCCCATTCCAACCCACAGGGGCCGCAAAGCCTGCCCAGAGCCCGGAAGTTAAGAAACAAAGAACTCGGGGCTATTTAACGTGAGAACACACGACAGCCAATGCTCAGGATTTGGAGACTGTCTGCCCGGAGTCACCGCACTAGTGCATCTGCAAACAGAGGCGTTCTTTCTGAATCCTCTGCATGCCGGCTGATCATTCTCCCATGCTGCCCGGCGGCTTATCTGCAACAATATAGCCAGTGAGGGGCCAACTGAAGTCTACTGAGTTCTGCTATCCAGAAGCGAGAAACATGACCAGAACTATTGTGTACAATGGAATGTTATTCAAGCTTAACAAGGAAGTAAGTTCTGACCCCTGCTACAACATGGATGACCTTGAAGATATTATGCTACATGAAATAAGCTGATCACAAAAATAGAAATACGATTAGATTCCACACACATAATGGATCTGTAATAGTCAAATTTGTACAAAAAGTAGAATAACGGTTGCAAAGGGCTGAGGGGAGGGGAATGGGGAGTTGTCTAATGAGCACAGAGTTTCAGTTTTGCAAGACGGAAGAGTTCTGGAGATGAATGGTAGTGATGGTTGCACAACAATGTGAATGTACTTAATGCTATTGAACTGTACACTTAAAAATGCTTACAATGGCCCTGACCGGTTTGGCTCAGTGGATAGAGCGTCGGCCTGCGGACTGAAGGGTCCTGGGTTCGATTCCGGTCAAGGGCATGTACCTTGGTTGCGGGCATATCCCCAGTGGGAGATGTGCAGGAGGCAGCTGATCGATGTTTCTCTCTCATCGATGTTTCTAACTCTCTGTCTCTCTCCCTTCCTCTCTGTAAAAAATCAATAAATATATTTTTAAAAAAATGCTTACAATGGTAAATTGTATGTTATGTGTATCTTATCACAGTTATAAAAAACAACAGAACAATAAAAAAACACACCACAGGTCATTTAAAAGGTGGGGGAGAGGCGGGGTTTGAGGGGGCAAGAATGCAATTGGCCAAGTGTCTGGATTTGGAGAAGTCAAGTGCCTGCAAGCAGGAAGGTCTTTTGGGGAAAACTTGCCCTTCCCTGAGCTTTGTTTAAAGATAAGGAGAGGTATCTGGGGGGCTTTGTTGAGGGCTGAGTTCTTCAAAAGCAACCACAGATGGAACTTGAGGTGCATGATTTTTAGAGTTTAACACCTGTAAGAGGGAGGGAAAGAAAGCAGGTGGGGCAGAGGAAGGCCTGAACTGCAGTGCAGGCCCTGCAAAGCCGCAGCCCACCCAGGGCCACCCCGGAGCAACTAGTACCCATCAAGGTGTCCATTCAGACTGGACTTGTCAGACCTTTGCACTCTGCTTCACCCAGTTGCTGGAGGAAGGCGGCAACCTCAAAGGAACCCAGGCTCACCCTGAAAACCAAGGACCCTGAAGGAGCTGAGAGCTATAGACCAGTGATGGTGAACCTATGACACGCGTGTCAGAGGTGACACGCGAACTCATATTTTTTGGTTGATTTTTCTTTGTTAAATGGCATTTAAATATATAAAATAAATATCAAAAATATGTCTTTGTTTTACTATGGTTGTAAGTATCAAAAAATTTCTCTATGTGACATGGTACCAGAGTTAAGTTAGGGTTTTTCAAAATGCTGACACGCCGAGCTCAAAAGGTTCACCATCACTGATCTAGACCGTCCACTACAGCTGAGCAGCCAGTTCTTTCATGATGGGGGTGGCGAGTGGCGAGCATAGAGAGGGGGGAGGCGATTGGGGGATACAAGAGACAGGGAAATTCCATGGCAGCCATGGGCCTCAACCCAGGGTCTTGAAAGCCCCCCCAAAACATTGTTCCCTAGGTCAACAACCTTTCTTTTTAAAAATTGATGGTTGACAGTATTACAGATGTCCCCCATTTTCTCCATTTTCCTCTCCCACCCCAGGCCTTCTCCACACTACTGTCTGTGTTGGGGGCTATGCATATATTCAGATATGCTATTTGATTGATCTCTTCCTGCCCCCCCCCACCAACAGAGAACCCCCGCCCCATCCTCTCCCCTCTGAGACCTGTCAGTCTGCCTCATGCATCCGTAACAACTTTTTCTTAAATAGTATTATGGCAGGTGCTGTTGATGCCTGTTCTGTGTACCTCCAGCCCCCCTTTGGGTTCACCTGCAGCCGTGTGGACAGTTCCTTTGCAGGGTAGCAGCTTCCACTTTTTGCTATTAGGATCAGTTAACTTTCAACTACAAACAAATCTCTTTAAAACACACAAGTGCGCACACACACACACACACACACACAAACACTTAAAATAAAAAAGTATTGCCTTTTCAGATTCTGTAAAATTTTGGAGCCAGAATTGGACACAGTGCTTTGAATTCAAAGAATGAACTGGCATTACTAAAAGAAAATAGAAATAGTAATTTGTATTTGCATTTCCCATAAATCAAATTCCATTATCCTGTAGCTATGAGTAGGTGGTGACATGTAATCGCTGGCGTCTTACCAATCTTGTCAGCCATTATATTACCTTTGGGGCTTCTTAGGGTTTCTTATCTGAGTAGCATTGGGCAAACAGAATTTGATAAAGAAGAAGGAAATTCTTTTTTCTCATTGGATGTTTATATTTTAGATTTCAATCATGGCGTGTACATATTAGTTCCTTCCTTAATTAATCATTGGCTAATCGTAGTTGACGTTCATATTAACAATGCAAAGTGTTTTCTTTGTAAAGAAAGACAGTTGTGCTGGCTTCCTGCTGTCAGGCAATTATCCTGGTGCTTGCTCACCCCGCATGATCTACGTCCAGTTTTGACCCTCTGGGTGCCAGCCTTGATGTTAGCCCAGAGATGAAGATGATATAGTACTAGTATACACAGATCAGGAAAGAGATCAAAGGGAACAAGAGACAACAAAAAAGATTAATACAGAAATAAAGACGTTTTTATCTTGTAGTATCAAAATGGGTTATAAAGATTCCTCTTCAGCCGTGGCCAGTAGGCTTCATTGTTAGAGCATCCTTCCATGTACCAAAAGGTTGCAGGTTCAATTCCCAGTCAGGGCACATACCTAGGTTTCCTGTTTGGTCCCCTGTCGGGCACGATTGAAAGACAATCAATTAGTCTCTCTCTCTCTGAGCAAATGGAAGGTCTTATGCATGATTAATAGATCAGTTAAAACAAATAAATTTAATATCTTCAGCAACATAAAGCAAAATAAAATCAAAGAATTCTTTTAAAAAGCAATTAGAGCCCTAGCCAGTTTGACTCAGTGGATAGAGTGTTGGCCTGCAGATTGAAAGATCCCAGGTTCGATTCTGGTCAAAGACATATGCTCCAGCTGTAAGCCCTGGTCGGGATGGGTGCAGGAGAAAACCAGTTGATGTGTCTCTCTCACATTGAATGTTTCTCTCCGTGTGTCTCTCCCCCTCCCTTTCATTCTCTCTCTAAAAAAAAAAAAAAATCAATGGAAAAATATCCTCGGGTGAAGATTAACAAAAAAAAAACAAACAAAAAGAATCAGATTTTTATTGTAAATTTCATCAGCAACACTATGTACAAGAAGACAGTGAGACAACGAGCTGTTGAAAAATCTGTCATTTTAGAATTTATACCTAGCTGCAGTATAATTTAAAAGCATGGGTGAAACAAAGTCATATTTTGAGCAATTCAGAGTTTAAATTAATCACCAATAGAAAGAGCTATTTAAGATGTATACCTACAAGGAAAAAAAGCTGAGGGAATGCAGAGGTAGAAATAGTATGAAATAAGCAATCTAAGTCATCAGTCAATCCTATTGTTTGAGATAAAATCCGTATTAATAGCCAAAAAATGTCTAAAATAACAAGTTGGGACAAGAATTCTGGATGACTTCAACAGGGGAGCTGGCCAGGAGAGAGAGCAGAGGTAGGTGAAAATTTCTTGTCCTGTTTGGGAACAGTCTGCACATATCGATTATCTTTAGATTTTGTTAGGCAAGTATAACTTTACGTGTGGATATAAAAAATTAAGAGAAAGCCTTAAAAAATAACAATGGAATGTTTATAAATTTCAAAGTAATAGATTTTTCAAAGGAAAAATGATGGAACAACGAAAATTCAGTCAACCTAAGAAAAACCAGGAATGGGAAGAAAAATAAACAAAAAGAGAACATAAATAAAAACAAAGTGAGATGATAAGGTTAAGTCCAAACAAATGAGTGTTCATAATAACTGTACATTAGGGAAGTTTTTTTAAATGAGTAGAAAATGAGAGACCCATACATGTAAAAATGCGATTCAAGGAAAATTAAAATTGCTGATAAACATAAGAAGACATGCTCAGTCTCACCATTTATTAAGGAAATACAGATAAAATGGCAAGGAGATGCAATTTTTACTGATCAGATTTGCAAGTATTTTTAATTTTGGTAATAGCATGTGTTAATAAGAAACTTGCGCTAGCAGTTACACTCATGTCCTACCATTGGGAGTTAAGGAGCAATTTAACATATCTATTAAAACAAAAAAATTGCATATGTATACAGGAAGTATGATCAAGGATATTCTAGCAGCATTACTTGTAATAGCGAGATATTGGAAATAATGTAAATGTCCATGAATGAGAGAATGACTAGATAAATTATAGCATATTCATATGTGGAATACTTTGAAGTAGTTACAAAGAATAATTTAGCTTTATTTGTGATAATATGCATAGAGATTGTGAATATTTTAAAATTTACAGAATAAAAGGCACAGAATTGTCTTCTAAGTGTAAAACCACATATCAATACTGTACTAATATATATGTACACATGCATACATATTTTATAGATAGGCATATGTACGTAAACACCTAAAAAAATCTCTGAAAGGTTAAACATCAAATCCACAGTTAAGAGCACCTTTGAGGAGACAAGATGAGATGAAGAGTGAAGTGAGCGGTGTGTATTGGCTTAGAGGGAGAATTTGTGTTGGGGTGGGGGTGGGAGGAAGTTGGTCTTATTAGTAGTCTGATTTTATTTTTAAGGAAATTATTTGTGTATTATTTGTTGAAGAGTCTGATTAAGGATCAACTTTTCCCCTCTGGATGGGATTGCCTGTGCATAGATGACAGATTTGCTAATCTAAACTGGCTGGGCTTTCAGGGAGTGGACTGCGCACAAATAGTTTACCAATCATTGCATCATAGGAATTATGACCTCTCCCTTCTTTCCACTTCCTAGTATTCACCAGATGCCAGAATCTTAAGGAATGCAAAGGGTCTGCCATACATGGCTGTGAATGACTGATAGTGGTACACTGTCTTGAATAAGCAGGTTCCTAGCACTCCGAGAAACAAAGCTGTGTGTATGTCTACTAGGAAGTCGTGCTTTTATGTAAGTAGAATGCAAATTTATACTTCAGGTAAGGTGTCAGGGACACAACGAACCCTGCAGCTTCTAGTCTGTTAAAGCTCTTCTGTGACCTCCCTTGAGCTATCTACTTTCAGAGCTCTTATGTGTAACATCAAGAAGAGGAGTATCCTTCACTTTGTTAGTGAAAGTTGAAAACACAGCCAAGAGCAATTCTTTAAGAAAAATTTTTTTTATTGATTTCAGACAGGAAGGGAGAGGGAGAGAGAGATACTATTGTATCGTAAATCAGCAAATGAGATACAAGACGCCTTAATGAGTCAATTAATTAGGAGTCATTTATTGCGCGCAGCCCAGAGGGAGGTGTTTCTTCCAAATCTTTGAGCACCACTTACAGGAAGTCTCCCGTATTTATACTTTTTGAGCCTCTTTGTTTGCAGATATTACAAAGGGCTCTGTGTAGGTTATTGTTACAGAGTATTAGTCTATTTTAGTCTATTACATTGGATGGCCAGCTTGCAAGGTCAGACAGTTAAGTTTATCTTTTTCTATTATTTGAACTAAAAACAAAGTCATTTTACAGAATAACAGACTGTCTTAAAGTGACAGAGTTTATAATGACAGAGTTTACAGGACTAGGGACTATTTAACAATAGCAGAGAGTTTCAAACAGCAGTTTTTTATACAAGATGGAGGTTACTATGCTTCAATACAAACATCAGTGATGAGAGAAAATCATTGATCTGCTGCCTCCTACACGCCCCACACTGGAGCCCACAACCCGGCATGTGCCCCAACCGGGAATTGAATCGCGACCTCCTGGTTCATAGGTCCACACTCAACCACTGAGCCACGCCAGCTGGGCAAGAACAACTCTTTCTGTCAGTCAATTCCTCCTAATTAGTCTCCGATTATGTATTTTTCTATTTAAACATTATCTTTGTTTCAAATCAACTGCTTATTAATCTGTCTGTTTTGTAACTGGAACACCTTCATCAGAGTCCTCTGAGTGATATTGTTGTAAAAGTAAAGTACTCACGACAACATAAAAAACACTGATGGTTGGGTCACAGCCCCTCTGCTAGAGGCTGAACCTCAGACGCCAGAAATTGGAAGAAGAAATGAGTAGCCGCTAGCAGATGGGAGAGACTTTTTGTAGACTGAGCAGCCATTGCACACGGGACAGTCTTTCCAAACACAGCAGTTCTTGCCAACACAGTAGCAAACACAAAGCAGCCACCCACCGGCTGGTCAGTAACACATTTTTATACCAACTCAGACAAAAGAGATGTCTTGCCAAATAGTGACATTAGTATTTGGGTTATAGAAAGGTACGCCTGCGCAGAGCGTACAGTAAAACTGCTATGTCATTTCCTTTGCACATGCGTATGGCACATGGGCCTTGAACATCCAGTATCCTCTGGTCAAAGTCCCACAACGATCTTTTCTGATTATCCCAATTCCATACTACAAACTCTAATGTGTGTCCTTTCTTTCTCTCTCTGACCCCCACAGCCTCATGAGCTTTCTCCATAATCTGAAACCCCAGTAGTAAATTATAATCTACTAGAGGCCCGGTGCACAAAAATTCGTGCACTCGGGGGGAAGAAAGGGGTCTCTCAGCCCGGCCCCTGCCCTCTTGCAGTCTGGGACCCCTCGGGAGATAACGACCTGCTGGCTTAGGCCCGCTCCAGGGTGGCAGAGGGCAGGCCCAATCCCTAGGTGCAGCCCCTGGTCGGGATCAGAGCAGGGCCGATTGGGAAATTGGGGCTACGCCCCCTGTCATGCACAGAGCAGGGCAGATTGGGAGGTTGCAATGCCACCCTCAGTCACGCTCAGTGTAGGGCCGATTGGGGGGTTGGGGCACCGTCCTCTGTCACACTCAAGGCAGGGTCGATGGGGAGGTTCCGGTGCCACCGCCTGTCACACACAGAGAAGGGCCAATCAGGGGGTTGGGGCACTGCC
>NW_006285939.1:2603817-2609365 GCF_000327345.1 Myotis davidii
ACTGCAAGCTCAGAGGCCGGCAGCGGCAGGCGGGGAACGTTGGAGTCCTCCGTCACTGAAGCAAGCAAGCCTCATGTTCGCTTCAAGCTGCCTGGCTGCCAGTTAATTTGCATATCGCCCTGATTAGCCAATGGGAAGGGTAGTGGATGTACAGCTAATTACCATGTTTCTCTTTTATTAGATAGGATAGGATCCACTTGGAATTTACAATATTGAATTCTTTTAGTATTGCCTGTTGTATTGTACCACTAATTCTTTCTATCTTCCTAATTTTATCTTTACTTTAAGTTCCTAATCAGTGGTTGATTGGGTAGAATCTGGAAGTGGCTGGTATATAAACCTCATGAATCCTAGTTCTCTAAGCCAGCAGTGGCTTGATGCCTGTGGTCTGTGAGCCCAGGGTTCCTGCAAGGACACCCCAGGAGTCCTGCTAGCTCTGGGCTTCCTGAAAGCCAGCAGTTCAAGAGAGGCAACTTCAGTTTCTAATCCTAAGCACTTTCCTTTCCTCTACCACCCAGGGAGGGTGACCAGAAACACACCCACCTACATCTAGGATCCACTACATAATTTGTGGGGCCTAGTCCCTGTCTCATGAGCCTCACAAGTGAATTCTTGCAACTTGCAAGAAGCAAGTCCTGGCCTCTCTCTCCTGTGACAGTCAGCTCTTTCTTAGTCACTTCTCCTGTGACACAGAGACACACTGATGTCAAGGTTGGCACCATGGAGCAGTAATGCTAACCCTAGAACTCAGCCTGGCCCTTTATCCCAACAACTGTTAGTGCCAGGAGCTGGGACCTTCTTAGGAATACTGTGTCTCAGGGCCCATCTCAGACCTATTGAATTAGAATCTACATTTTAACAAGATCCACGGGAGACTCCTGGGCACATTAAAATTTGAGAAACGTAGATTAAGGCTCTGGTTCTGAGCTCTACCCTGGTAGAGTTGACTTCACAAATGCCTTGGCAGGAAGTGGCTCTAGGATTTTCAATGGTAGACAAGTTTAATGTTTAAGGATAGAAAGATGTTGAATGAGGAAAAGGACAGGAAATAAAGGAGCTAGGTTAAATGATTGTTTAAAAATATATTTGTATTGATTTCAGAGAGGGAGAGATAGAAACATCAATGATGAGAGAGAATCATTGATCAGCTACCTCCTGCACACCCCCTACTGGGGATGGAGCCCGCATCCCAGGCATGTGCCCTTGAATGGAATCGAGCTCAGGACCCTTCAGTCCTCAAGCTGACGCTCTATCCACTGAGCCAAACCGGTAGATCAGGTTAAATGATTTTTGAAGAACCTACCAGGAGTGTCTGTGCCTTTGAAATCGAAGCAGAGTGAGCTATGATCATAGAAAAAAAATCCTGGGTATGTCACAAGTAGGGGTAGAGGTGATGGTGGTGGAGGGTCTATAGAGCAAAATCACCCTCATTTACCTCTATTCTCTGCCATGCACAGACTATGCAATCTTTGTGAGGATTAAATGAGATGGATCTTGTAAAATGTTGAGCATGCTGCCCAGCACACTGTTTATTCAACTATTCTTATTATGGTGCCATTGCCTTTCAGCCAAATACCACCAGAAATACACAAATAAACCAGTTGAGTTTATCAATCATTGCACAACGGGAGAATGAACACTATAAAATAGTGGAGCCATCTCAATAAGAGGGTGCTAGAAAAGACTTCCTGTGGGATTTGTACATGTGTTATGTTATTTTGGAGAGGACTTTAGTGAGCTTTTTTGGGGATTGGATGCTGTTAGGAATTGCGGTAACTGTGATGAGGTCTCTGACTGACTGCTCTCCGGAAGGACGGAAGACAAGAGTAAAACCAAAGCTATAGGTGATGAGAGGCAGCTGTCACTCACATTAGCCAGATGGGGCCGTGTGCTCACTCTGTGTCTGGGACAATGTTCATCAGTTTGTCTGTCTTCAGCTATGACTGCAAGTGGTCTTGGTTTGTCTTGATCCATCCTAGTCGCACGGTGACCTTTTCTGATATGCATGTTCTGGGACGTTGTTTATGTTCAACACAGCATCAAGATGCAGCTGAAAGCCACCTCCTGGCTATCAGGGGCTGCTTTTCCCTTTCTCAGTGGGCATTTAGGTTGCTTCCATTTTTTCTGCAAAATGAATATCCTTTTATGTATGTTTTTCATAGTGTTGGGAGTGTATCTTCAGGGTAAATTTCTCAAATTTGGATTTCTGGGTCAAAAATACATATCTAGATTTGCTAGATATTGCCAAGGTCTCCTTCAAAAGGGTTGTATTCCAACCAATATTGTATGAGAAAGCCTTATCTCCACATTTTTGTTAATAAAATATGCTGTCGGACTTTGAAATTTTGCTGCTCTGATAAAAGATAAATAGTCTTTGTGCTGTTTTAATATGCTTTTCTTTTATTTTTAACATTTGAACATATTTTCATATGTAAGGGCCATTTTGATTTTCTTTTTTTATATTTACTATTGAGTTTTTTATTCTTTGCCACTTATTCTTTAAGAGCTCTTTGTATATTAAGGATATTAGCCATTTGTCTGTGACATATGTTGCAAATATTTTATATCATTTGTCAATTGTCTTTTGACTTTGTTTATGGCTCTTGCATGAAAAAAGTTTTATTTGTATGCATTAAAATTTATCCATTTTTAAAAAATATGTCTTTATTGATATCAGAGAGGAAGAAAGTGAGAGGGAGGGATAGAAACATCAGTGATGACAGAGAATCATTGATTGGCTGCCTCCTGCACACCCCACACTGGGGATCAAGCCCACAACCCCAGCACATCTAACCGTGATCTCCTGGTTCATAGGTCGATGCTCAACCACTGAGCCATGCAGGCCCGGTTATCCATTGTTTGTCTTATTTTATATCAGTTGTTTCTTGATTTTGAGTCATAATTAGACTTTCTCTACAATGAGTTAAAGAGGAAGTCATTCATATTTTTTGTTAGTACTTGTATGGTTCCCTTTTTTACATTTAGACATGTGACCCAGTTTGAGTTTATTTTTATGTAAAATGATAGGTATGATTCTACGTTTACCTTATTCCAAATGGGTATGAAGTTATTCCAGCACCATATTTTAGCAAGTTTCTTTTTGCTCCAGTGGCTTGAGATGCCACTTTGATCACTATATTAAGTTTCTAAATGTGCTTAGGTCTATTTTTGAGCTTTTTCCTTTATTCCACTGGTCTGCCTACTCATGCTGATACTGTTCCGTTTCAGTTATAGAGGCTGTACAGTATGTTTCCACGTCTTGTAAGGCTATTTCCCCTCAATATTTCCTTTTTAGTGTTTTCCTAAATACTCTTGCATATTTGTTTTATTTCCACGTTGTATTCTTGCCAAAAATTCACAACCTGAATTTACTCATGGGGAAATAGACGAACCCAAATTAGGGAAATTCTATAAAAGAATTGGCTGATAGTCTTCAAAAGCGTTAAGGCATGAATGAAAAAGTAAGGGGAAGGGATTGTACCAGTTAAAAGGGGACTAAGTAGACATGACACAAATACCATGTAGCCATGGATGGGTTCTGGTCCATAAAAGGCCATAGGAGAAGTAACAAAATATGAATGAGGTCTCTAATTTAGGTAATAAAAATATATTGGTGTTAATTTCCTGGTTTTGATTATATTGTGTTTATGTAAGTTATAAACAGTTGGAAAAGCTGGGTAAAGGATATATAGGAATTCTTTGTACTATTTTTCTGAATTTTTTATAACCCTGAAATGATTTATAATTGAAAAGTGAAACTATTAAAAGGTGAGAAAATTTGCCCTAGCTGGTTTGGCTCAGTGGATAGACTGTTGGCCTGTGGACTGAAGGGTCCCAGGTTTGATTCCAGTCAGGCACATGTTTGGATTGCAGGCTTAATCCTCAGTGTGGGGTATGCAGGAGGCAGCCAATCAATGATTTTCTCTCACCATTGATGTTTCTATCTCTCCCTCTCTCTTCCTCTCTGAAATCAATAGAAATATGTTTTTATTTTTTATTTTTATTTTTTTAAACCATGGAAACTTTATTTTTTTTCCTTTCCTTTTTTATTATTATTAAGGTATTACAAATGTGTCCTCAGCCCCCCCATTAGAAATATGTTTTTAAAAAGATGAGGAAATTTTATGTAATAAATACATATTATAATTTTAATTGAATATTTGAAGATTACATGTAATCAATATCTTTGCCAAATGCAGGAATTGCAGACTTGCTACTGGCAAGATTGAAGCAATGTGAAAACACAAATAGAATTTGTGTATATTATGCTGACTGAGGGAAGTCAGACAAGAGAGAGATAAATACTGTATGATATCACTTATGTATGGAATATAAAAAATGTCAAACTTGTAAAAAAAAGAGAGAGAGAGAGAGTAAAATGGTGGTTACCAGGGGATGGGGTGGTGGGAAGATAAAACTAATGTTGTTTAAAGGTATAAACATGCAACGAGTAGTAAATAAATCATAGTAATCTAATCCACAGTATAAGGAATATAGATAACAATATTGCACTATGATTATGTGGTTTAATAAATGTTGATACAATGGCAATCATACCATAATATATAAATGTATCAAAGTGGGACTTGTATACCTTGCCCTGGCCAGTGGGCTCAGTGGTTAGAGGGTCAACCCTGGCACTGAAGGGTCCCGGGTTTGATTCCTGGTCAAGGGTACATACCTGGGTTGCAAGTTTGCTCCCTACCCCCTGGTCGGGGCGGGTATGGGAGGCAACCAGTAGATGCGTCTCTCAATGGTGGTTTTCTCTCTCTCTCTCTCTCTCTCTCTCTCTCTCTCTCTCTCTCCCCTCCACTCTCTCTGAAAAGCAATGGAAAAAATATCCTCTGGTGAGAATTAACAAAAAGATAAATAAATAACATGAACAAATTTAATAAGAAGTATGACTCACAAACCTTTTCAAGGTCTGTGGAAGAAGTGTTAGCAAAGGGAGCAAGACTGCGCACAGAGGAAGGGGAGTTAAAGACAGCTCCATCCCCAGGGAGGCAGGAAGTGTTCAATCAAGAATATGGCAGTGACTGACCTGGGCCAACAGGGGGGATGGCTTTTCCAGAGACTGGAAGGAAGGGGCTGAAGGAACATGTAGGCTATTGCTTTTGTTCACCTGACATCTCTTCTCCCTCATTTGGTTAACAGTCCTCAATTTCTGTTTTTAGACCCACTTGTATAATTCTGTGAGGCCTTGGTAGAAGTGACAATTAAAGAAGTAGAAAATGACATAAGGGAACCAATCAGATTCTATTTATCTCAAGAATGTGAAACTTCAGCAGAGAAACGATGTGGGGAACCATGGGACTTGGTTGGACTGTCTGTAAGGAGGATTCTCCAAAAGGTCGGGGGCCTCGGGAAGGACCTTGCCGAAGGCGACAGCCCCTACCTTGACTTTTCCAAGCAAGTCCGATCCCCCAGGGTGTTTTGTTAGAATCTCTATGTTTAGTCTTTTAGACCCAAACTTGTAGAAGCAGGTGCTTTCTCAAGGATATTTACCCTGCTGATTGTATCTAGAGGTTAACTTTAATTCAAGCTGTTC
>NW_006285939.1:2609850-2615390 GCF_000327345.1 Myotis davidii
CTCAATGGCTGGTTTTTCTCTCTCTCTCTCTCTCTCTCTCTCTCTCTCTCTCTCTCTCCCTTCCACTCTCTCTGAAAAGCAATGGAAAAAATATCCTCTGGTGAGAATTAACAAAAAGATAAATAAATAACATGAACAAATTTAATAAGAAGTATGACTCACAAACCTTTTCAAGGTCTGTGGAAGAAGTGTTAGCAAAGGGAGCAAGACTGCGCACAGAGGAAGGGGAGTTAAAGACAGCTCCATCCCCAGGGAGGCAGGAAGTGTTCAATCAAGAATATGGCAGTGACTGACCTGGGCCAACAGGGGGGATGGCTTTTCCAGAGACTGGAAGGAAGGGGCTGAAGGAACATGTAGGCTATTGCTTTTGTTCACCTGACATCTCTTCTCCCTCATTTGGTTAACAGTCCTCAATTTCTGTTTTTAGACCCACTTGTATAATTCTGTGAGGCCTTGGTAGAAGTGACAATTAAAGAAGTAGAAAATGACATAAGGGAACCAATCAGATTCTATTTATCTCAAGAATGTGAAACTTCAGCAGAGAAACGATGTGGGGAACCATGGGACTTGGTTGGACTGTCTGTAAGGAGGATTCTCCAAAAGGTCGGGGGCCTCGGGAAGGACCTTGCCGAAGGCGACAGCCCCTACCTTGACTTTTCCAAGCAAGTCCGATCCCCCAGGGTGTTTTGTTAGAATCTCTATGTTTAGTCTTTTAGACCCAAACTTGTAGAAGCAGGTGCTTTCTCAAGGATATTTACCCTGCTGATTGTATCTAGAGGTTAACTTTAATTCAAGCTGTTGTGACAATAAAAGACTAACAAGGCAGGTGAACAGTGCTACTTGGTGGCAATAGCCAAGTGATCCCTTAGCCTCTCTTCCACAGAAACCTGTGTCGGAATAATCATTCATCCGTCATTCAGGGTTTGCCCGTCAGCCCTGGCAAAACATAACAAGGGAAACGATTAAAGCTGAGTCATTCTGACGGCAGTAGCTCAGAGGAGGCTGTCCTGGGTCCTTCTGGTTTATGATCTTCCCAAGACCTGTCTGCTTAGCTTTTCCTAAAGTTCTTTGATCTCTGCACTATCTTTTCCAAAAATTCTATTTTGCTTAAGTTTGCCAGCTGAATTCAGTTGTGTGCAAATAAAGAGCTGCACAAAATACAGGCATATACATAGAAACATAAGTATGAAGTAGGAAAGGAAAGTCGGTTCTCTCTGGTTGAGGGAAGTTTGGACAATGTGAAGCTGATGAAGGCTAAGTTTAAAGATCAAAGGTAAGTAAAAGGACTGCTAGTCAGTGCTGCAGGTCTAGCTAAGTTTGTAGAACATGAATTTTAGTGATTTCCTTCAGTAACCTAGGTGCAGGAAAGGAGAAAGGGCATAGTTGGACTGATTCAAAGTTAGGAGCTAGCTGTGAAAGAAAAGTAGCAAAATGGAGTTAATATTGTTGAAAGAGCTATCTAAAATGGAGCCGGGAGGCTCTAGGACTCTGAGCTAATACACACCCTCTGTAAGAAACTAAACTTTTGAACGGGGCTAAAGCACAAATTGCCACATACTGACATAGTCCTGGGACTGACTCTGCATCACTGAGCTCTATATTGAAATAGAGCTATATTGAAATTTCACCTGGCAATAGACACAGCAATCAATCAGAACAGCACAATGTAAGTTTGCTTGTTGGCACCAATCACAGCTCTTTCAAAACAACTTGTTTCAAAACAGCTTTCCTCTGGAAGTCCCCATTTTTCTGTCTTTAAACACCCTGTCTCTTTCTTTTTCCCCTTGGAACACTGTTGGTTTTTCCCCCAAATCTATGTGTCCAGAATTGCAAATTTTGAATACTCCCAAATAAGGCTTCTGTTTACCTTATAGTTCCTTATCAAAATTGATTGACATTATGATACCATTGTAATTAGCTAGTTATTAATAACAGGAAAGGAGCAAAGGGGAAAGCCAGACATTATAGGCGTGTCATTTGGGCAGCTTCACCAGGAAGCTGCAACTTTGCACTCCCCAGGGAACCACTGGTCTGTTCCCTGCAAACACTAGGGAAAGGGGACTAGACAAAGGAAGATAGCTGCTTGCCTAGTAAGTTTGGGGTGACATAGGGAAGGTGCTTGCCTTCAATTAATGGTCCCTGGGAACGGAGATCATTGGTCAGAATGGGCGTGGCCACTGCAAGCGCGTGAAAATTTGGGAATACATAATCTCTGAAACAAGCTCTCTCTCTTGTTACTCTTGGTCCACTTGGCTCATGGCTCATGACCCTTGGCTCTCTTGTTGCTCATGGCCTGTGAGTCCTGGCTAGTGGGGCTCTGTCATTCCGGCTTCCTTGCATTCGCCTGTATGGCCCATGGTAATGGACTAATGGGTTGCAGAGGGAAACACAAGCTAAGCTAGCTTGATACTGGACTGGATTCGGCTCCAACATGATAAGGAAACTTTGGACACTGGCTTTGATTTTAGCTCTATTGAAACCCCAGTTACACTTCTATGACTGAATTAGGAAAAATGGGACTTTGGAAACTCCGGGGTATGATTCCATAAAGCTTTCTACCATGTCACATCTTCCCATGGGGGCCTCCAGAAGTGCTTATTACAGCAATACCCCAAGAAGCCCACTCCCACTAGCAATGAGGGAAAATGAGGCATGCTCCTCTCTGGTATCAATATTGTGCCCTTGAAGCTCCATTTCTTTAGAAAAATTATCTTTCTGAGAAAACATAGCCGTCACTGATCTAGAGTGATCTTCCTCCTTGTCCAGTACTTTGAGTAAGGTACCCACAAGTGTCCATTGCACTTTATCATCTCCTTGACGGTCCAGATTGTTGTAGTAAGTCCTCCTGGACCCAAGGGTCAGGCTCTATTTGGGCATCCTCTGTTGCCAGTTCTTTGTCTATAGGACTTAAAATGGCTGTTTGGCGAGTAATCACTCTTTTGAAAAATGAGAATTTCACTTTCTAAGGAAATGGCTGCTCAATAGCCACCCTCTGGAACTCCCACTGTAATATTTATATACAAAAATTCTGGGTTTTTATCCTGAAAATTTCTATCTCACTGGACCATAATTAACCTGGGGTGATTACAGTTGATGGGAAGCATATTTAATTGGCATTTTATAGCCTCCAAACACATAAGTGATTCCAAAATTGCTTCCCTCCAAAACACAAATTCTGAACTAACCAAAGAAAATTCTGAGTTTCTCACAGACTTACTAAACTTGAGAAGAATTCTAAATATTCTTCTGATGTCTCATTATCTGCACTTCTCATTCCTTTGTTATCTACCTGTCCTCTCCCTTCTTTACCCTTTACTTGCTCAATTCAATTCCCTTTTTATAACAATAAACCTGAGGCTCCATTAGATGCACTCTCCATTTAAAATTAAAATGTCAGATGGGCCTGACCCAAGACAATAGCTCCTTATTTTTTATTCCCCATAAAATTAAGCTGAGCTCCATGCCATTATTAAAGATTTCCCTAATCCCAAATAGGACCTCATTGGGTTTGCAGGAGAATTTCTGTTCACTACTCAAACATAGGAGCCAGGGTTATCTAACTTCTATGAGCTTATCCATATGTTCATAGGAGAAGGACACGCCAGAGAAGGCCTAAGCAAGGCAGGATAGCAAAACTTCATGACAGACTTTTCTCATTGAGGACAAGAAGCCATAAAACTGGCTAAATGTCTTCCATAAAAAGATACCCAAGGCTTTAGAAAATGTTTTTATTGATTTCAGAGGGGGGGGGGGGGGGGAGGGGGGGGGGGGGGGAGAGAGAGACATCAGTGATTAGAATCATCCATCTGCTGCCCTCTGCTGCTGGGGATTGAGCCCACAATCTGAGCACGTGCCCTTACCAGAAATTGATTCATGGGTCTGAGCTCAACCACTGAGCAACACCAGCTGAGCTTGTACTTGAGTTATTGATTAGAAGAAAATTTTAAAATATGTTAAGAAAAACCAATGAAACTGTTTTGGATTATGACAATAGGCTCAAAAATATTTTTAAACAGTAGTTCAGCATAAATGAAGTCAATGATGACACCTCAAGTCTTTTTAATCCAGCCTTGTTGAGAGTCTGCAAAACAAAATTGAACAACAGATCAACATATTACAACTTAATTGAGCCACCAGGCAAACCCATGATTTAGTAAGCTATCCTGAGCAGCTCTCTCAAGCTAGCCCAAAAGATGCCCAAGAGAAAACTACACAAGCCCTAAATGCCCAAATCCAGGCAACTCAAGTAATGAGCCTATAAATACAGCAATTGGCAGTTAAATCTGCCTTTCAAGGTCCCTACTGCAAAGCACCTAAGGGTTTTATAGTAACTTCAAACAGCCTGGACATGTGGAAAAAGATTGTTTAAATCTTCAAAGGCAATTACAAAGTCCAAGAGTCCATAAAATTTGTGGATCCTCAGGGACTCCAACCTGTTTTCTCAGCAATGGGGTTGCTCTGAGGATCAAGAAGGGATTTCCCTCGTGCTTTTAACTGATTCCTAAGGAGGAATTGACATAACAACTGGGAATGTGGTAACTAGAGCCCTTGTAGACACTGGAGCCAAGTTATCAGACTCTTCATTCCTCTTCCTCAAAGTACTAAACCATACAAATAGTGGGAGTTGCCAACCAATCCATGACTCTCTGAATCCCTTCAAATTTCTTTTCATCTTGGACCTATACAAAGAACTTAGCTATTTCTTTTTGTTCCCTCTGTCCCTATTCACCTCCTAGGATATGACTTTCTTGAAGCTCACAAAGCCCAAATCTCCTTCTCTCAAAATATCCCAGCCTGTGTGACTCAGACATTGAGCACTGACTCAGAACCAGGAGTCACCAGTTCGATTCCTGGTCAGGGCACATGTCCAGGTTAAGAGCTCAGTCCTCAGTGGGAGGCATGCAGGAGGCAGACAATCAATGATGTTTCTCTCTCATTGATGTTTCTGTCTATCCCTCTCCCTTCCTCTCTCTCTAAAAAAAAATAAAAAATAAATAAAACATATTTTAAAAAGGAGGGGGGGGGGGAGGAGAGATTTTACATCTTGAACTTCTAACTAACGACCCTCAAGAGGACTCGTCCATAGCTATTTCAGTTTTATCAGCCAAACTTTGACTTAGCCAAGCCCTTTTTTAGATTCCATTCCAAATAAACTTTGTTCAAAAAATGCTATTGACAAAAATAAACCAATGCAGAGGCCATTGAAGGAATTAAATCTATAATTGAGGAATATTGCAAACAAGACCTCATCATTCTTTGCATAAGCCCTTGTAATACTTGTCTCATAGCCTCCATATTTAAAAAGCCTCATGGAGGGGATGAAGATTTGTTCAAGATCTAAGAGCCACAAATAATGTAATCATATATTGGCATCCAGTCATACATAACCTTACTCTCAGCCATGCCACTATAAAGTAAATTCTTTCAGGTATAGATCTTTTTTTAAAATATACTTTTTATTGATTTCAGATAGGAAGGAAGAAAGAGAGGGAGAGGGAGGGAGAGAGAGAGAGAGAGAGAGAGAGAGAGAGAGAGAGAAA
>NW_006285939.1:2615445-2617740 GCF_000327345.1 Myotis davidii
AGGCAGATACTACTAATATAGAATTCCTTTACCAGTCCACTCTCTCTTTTTTAAAAATATGTTTTTATTGATTTCAGAGGAGGAAGGGAGATGGAGAGGGGGATAGAAACATCAATGATGAGAGAGAATCATTGATTGGCTGCCTCCTGCATGCAACCTACTGAGGAACAAGCCCACAAACCAGGTATGTGCCCTGACAGGGAATGGAACCGTGGCTTCTTGGTTCATGGGTTGACGCTCGACTACTGAGTCACACTGGCTGGGCAACCAGTCTACTCTTTTAAAATACGTGAATGACCTCCTCCTCTGCTTACTCTCTGAGGACGCATCCCTTCAAGAGAGCCTCCACCTCCTTTGTGAGCTAGCATAATAGAGACCTGAGGTATCTACAGAGAAACTTCAGTTCTGTAAAACTTGGGTTAAATATCTGGGACATTTAGTTACTAATAAAGGTCTCCTCTTGGATTTCCATAGGATTCAGGGCACTTTAACTTTTCTGATTCTGAAGACTAAAAGGCAACTCAGAGGATTCTTAAGTTTGGCAAGTTATTGTAGGAACTGGATTCCTAATTTTTCTGTCATGTCTCAGCCTTTATGCTCCCTTCTCAAGGATGAAGAGAAAGAGCCCCTCACATGGACAGGGGAATCCCAGGAAGCCTTCAATGAAATAAAAAGGCAGTCTTTATGATCCTCCTGCTTTAGGACATCCTAATTATCAATTGCCCTTTTTCCTTTTTGTCCATGAAAGAGAGGGAAATGCCTTAGGTGTCTTGACTCAATGACCTGGAAGCCAATGTAGGCCCATTAGACATATAATCAACAATTAGAGCTAGTGGCCAAAAGTCTCCCTTCCTGTATGAGAGTTATTGTGGCCACTGCAATCACTACAGCAAGTAGCAGAGGTAATAATGGGCTCCTCACTTTATGTGCCTCATTCTGTGGGCCTTATTATTATTATACTAAAGGCCCGGTGCAGAAAATTGGTGCATTCAGGGAGTCCCTCAACCCAGCCTGTGCCCTCTTCCATCCTGGAAGCCCTCGTGGGATTTCTGACAGATGGCTTAGGCCTCCTCCCCACTGGACATTCTTAGCACTGCCGTGGAGGCAGGAGAGGCTCCCACCACCACCATTGCGCACACCAGCTGTGAGCTGGGCTTCTGGCTGAGCAGTGCTCCCCCTGTGGGAGTGCACTGACCACCAGGGGGCAGCTTCTGCATTGAGCGTCTGCCCCCTGGTGGTCAGTGCGTGTAATAGCAACCAGGCATTCTGGGGATGAAATCAGCTCTCCAACATCCCCTGAGGAGTCCCAGATTTTGAGAGGGCACAGGCCAGGCTGAGGTACCCCACTGGTGCACCATCGGGCCAGGGAGGGATGTGGGAGGTTGGCCAGCCGGGGAGGGAGCAAGGGAGGGCTCCAGGGTGTGTCTGGCCTATCTCGCTCAGTCCTGATCGACTTTGATTGGTTGAACAGCCAACTGGACGACTAAACACTTGGCATATTAGGCTTTTATTATATAGGACTATGTTTACAGTTGGCTTTAATCAAGAAATGATTCCCAAGATTTTATGTCATGATCTTGTACTTTTTAAAAAATCATGTTTTCTTTGATTTTGCCTTTATATAAGCTCAATGGATCTATACCAATATCTCAATTTTTTAAAGGTTTATATTTTCATAAATAGCTTTTATATGCTTTCTCATTTGAGGTAAAGATATTATCTGTTTTACTGCTAAAGAAATTGCCTGAGTTGGTTGGAAAGTCAGGTCTTTTGCACCAAATTCATGTCCTTTGATGTTTTTTAGAAGTTGGTTAATTCCTTTAAGGGAGGCAAGATGGAAGCCTCACTTAACTCTCATGATAATCATCACTTCTCTGCTAGCAGACTGACCTCCTTCCTGCAGAGTTCTTTATTGTCGTCTGTCATCTACTGTGACTATTGCTCACTGTAATGCTCTGAACCCTGCTACTCCCCTTCCTGTGTCCTTGAGAAACCCCTCAAGACTGCCTGCCATTAACAGACCTACTAACTCCTCATATTGACTTACAGGAAATACCTCTTTAAAAGGCTGAATTAGTTTAGTTTACTTTTTTTTTAATTTTTAACTTTTTTATTTTTTAAATTAAATCTTTATTGTTCAGATTATTACATTTGTTCCTCTTCCCCCCCCATAACTCCCCTCCACCCAGTTCCCACCCCACCCTCCGCCCTCATTCCCCACCCACTGTCCTCATCCACAGGTGCACGCTTTTTGTCCAGTCTCTTCCCGCATCTCCCACACACACCCCTCAAGCA
>NW_006285939.1:2618423-2620898 GCF_000327345.1 Myotis davidii
AAAGTGTGGTTTTGAGCTCTATATCTTCCATTTCTGACATTTCCGTCCTGTTTCTTTGTCTCCGCATTGTTTTATCTTTTCTTGGTGCACCCCCTAGTGGTATTTGTTCGAAGTCTTGTTGTAGTTAAGCCTTGATTGATGTCGGGAATACCTGGGGTGATTTGACCTCCAGGCTAACTGGCTATGAGAGACTGAATTAGTTTAGTTTACTTGTGGTTCTTACCTAAAAGATGAGACAGGCCACTATCAAGCAGCCTGTAATTATCTCTTTAAATAAACCATCGAGGACAGTCCAATGCCTTAGGCAACTTCTGCTCAAAAGGGAAGTTCTATGCACTAATTGGAACTTGCGGTTTGGTCAGAGGTAAGTGGCTAACATTTATACTGACAGCAGGTATGCCTTTGGTATATTAGGGAAGTACAGAGGATTCGTGACCTCGTCTCAATAAAAGATAAAATTAAAAACCCCACAGTTCTTATATTTAGTGTGTGCTTTTTAAAAATCCTCACCTGAGGATATGCTTATTGATTTCAGAGAGAGGAAGGGGGGAGGGGGAAAGAGAGAGAGAGACATGGATCAGTTTCCTCCTGCATGCACTCAGGACTGGAGATCAGCTGCAATCTAGGTATGTGTCCTGAGCAGGAATTGAACCTGCAACCATATGGTGTACGATGTGATGCTCCAACCAACTGAGCCACCTGGCCAGGGCCAGTTCTTATGTTTTAGAGCTTTTAGACGCTATTCAATTATCTAAATAATTAGCAATCACAAAAATCCCTGGACATTTAAAGGCAGACATAGAGGAAAACAGAAGCAATCATTTGTCTGGCTGCTGTAAGTTAGCAGCATTAAAACAATTTCAGTCCCTAATGGCAGCACCTGTGCTACTGAGGCAGGTTAGTAAGAGACTAGGAAAATTCCTTGGCAAGTGGAATGTGGAAGCCAAGAGAAATAGCTGAACAAATGGCTGGAGCAACTGAGGAATTAGCAGCCAGCCAATAAATCACAACACCGTGTCTTCCTTAACCAAAGACACCTCAGAGCATCTGGTTTAAATCTATTTTCCCAATCTATCCTTAGGAGAACAGATTAAAAAACAACAACAATTAGAGCCAGCAAATATCATAGCTTTTACTGAGGAAAAAATACTTGAGGTTAAATTACTGGCCACTGGGCACACAGGAATGGAAAGATATTGGGATCTTTATTTTTAAAAGTAAGTTGATCTAGTGGTGGCCTGTGTGGCTCCGTTGGTTGGGCATCCTCTGGTGCAGGGCACATAACCAGGTAGCAGGCTCGATCCTGGAGGCAGCTGATCAATGTTGCAATCTCTCCCCCTCTCTCTAAAAATTGATTATATTAAAAGTAAGTGGGTCTGTCACTGGAAGGACTCAGCAGCAAGATGTCAAATAATTGTGAGAAAGGATGGCCAGACCACTGAGCTGAAGATGGATTCGCAGGCAGGAATCAGATTACAAAGGGTTTTGCCTGTCATATGATTAGACTGGACTTGAATCTGAGTGCAAAGCCCAGAGAGTCAAGTGTTTGGGTCACTAAAAGAGGTACACGCAGGCCGAAAGTGGTACAAAATTATGAATTTATTAGATGATCTGGAAAACAGATGGCTTGAGCCCCCAAATGGCCCAAGCACCCAGGGACGAGGAGTCGGAGGTTTTAAAGGACTCCGCAGGCTTTTTCAGCTGGGAATTCTCTGGGCTGTCGGGATGCAGGGCAAGTCCCCAGGGGAAAATTACTAATCTTAGCAAATGGAATGCGGTCCAAGCGAAAGGGAATGCCGCCTGGGAGAGGATCTAAAGGTCAGTTTCCCAGGGGGAGGGGGATAGCCATTCCATTATTGATCAGACCTAACATAAAGGGTTTTAAGCAGGTCCTGCGCAGTGAGCTGAAACCCAGGCCATCAAAAGCCTGGCAGGGGCCCTGGCTGGTTTGGCTCAATGGATAGAGCGTAGGCCTGCAGACTGAAGGGTCCCAGGTTCGGTTCCGGCCAGGGGCACATGCCCGGGTTGTGGGCTCCATCCCCAGTGGGGAGTGTGCAGAAGTTAGCCCATCGATGTTTCTCTCTCTCCCTCTCCCTTCTTCTCTGAAATTAATAAGGAAATATGTTAAAAAAAAAAATAAAAAAAGGCCTGGCGAGGGTCAGCTAGGTGGGTTACTCCCCATTTACTGGGCGCCTGTGTGCTGGCCGCAAGGGGGCACCCTCCCCCTGCCCGCATCCCTGTCTCAAGCCCGCGGCCCGGCTCCACTCAACCTCCTTCCCAACGGCGAAGGACCCTTTCACAGGGGTTGCCTAATACCATCGGAAAACACATATATAATTACATATTGTTATTTTGATTAATCACTATGCTTTAATTATGGCGCTGCACGTCCAATCACGTGAGGGTTCGGTCACGTGAGTCCAGGGCACGTGATACCGGTCACGTGTGGAGGACGCGGGGCTGGGGGCTCGGCTT
>NW_006285939.1:2621144-2623128 GCF_000327345.1 Myotis davidii
CCGGACCGGGGCGCTGGGCAGGCCAGCACCAGGTCATCCTTGAGTGGTTGGTTCTTCGGGCTCAGAACTGACTCCAGAGTCGCAGAGGAAAAAGTAGCGATTGGTTATTTTACCCTTTTTCCGTGATCCCTGTAGAATGACAACCAAAGAGGACTGTAAAATCCCTACAGAACAGAAACAGCACGTGCCCACTGCCCGCTTGCCAGGGGCTTGATGAGCTTTCTAAGTGCTTTTCGATGCCACTTGGCCTTCGCCGGGACAAAACCGGCCGCCCTGCACATGCCAGCGCGCACACAAGGGTGACAGGGAACGGGTTTTTTTGTTTTGAGACAAAAAAGTAGATGCATATCATATTGACACTTCTGTACGTTTATATTTTGAATAGTTGCTACAGTTTCTACAGGAATTTTCACAGCAGACTATCTCTAGGACCCATGAAATCAAGAAACAAGTGGATGGACTAATTCGGGAAACTAAAGCCACAGACTGTCGCCTGCATAACGTCTTCAATGACTTCCTTATGCTGTCTAACACCCAGTTCATTGAGAATGTGAGTTGCGTCGCTGCGTCAGACTTGTAAATGCTAATGCTTGCTGGGGTAGCAAGAGGTCTATTATTAGTTTCCTAAATTTTGATGCCAGTGGTGGTTCTTGGTACTTTAAGCTTCTTTCTCTAGGATTAATGTCTTTTAAAAAAATTAATACATCTTTTTAAGCCTTTAAAAAATGTAATTATACAATTTCCTCATATTGTAGCCTTTCCATCCCTTTTTAGTTTTGAGAGTGGCCAGCAGTTGTGCTGAATTGTGTGGCACTCAAGCCTTGTTTTGGCTTATTCTGTAAAGAGGGCCATGCACCTGGCCTGATGGTCTGGGCCACCAGCATGTGACTATAGTTATAGAATGTTCCATTATGTTCAGATAAGTTATATTAAAGGCATGCATGTGTCCGCTGGAATACTTTCAACTAACATTTTATTAATGATTGCTGAACCTATGACACAAAATCAACCCTAAACAGAATACTGAGCTGTACACCAGGTGTAATTTTATCTGTATATTTATTGAGTTTCTGTTAAGTGCTACATTTTTGTTTTTGAAGGTGTTTTTTTTTGTGTGTGTGTAATAGTTCTGCATAGTTACTGTTCACTTCTTGGATTCCCTGTTTCCCATCCATCTGTCCATCGCCCTTAGTTCTTTATGTCTTCCCGTTTCAGTCTGCAGCCAGAATTTGTCTCTGGGTGTGCCTGTTGCCACTGCCAACCTAAACTGCTTCCCAGGCCCCTATAATGTGTGTGATACCTGCTCTTTCCATTCATGGCAAAGCATGATGATGTTGAGAGTACGGCTGGAAGTATCTAGAGGCTGGTAATATATTTGGCAGTGATTTGGCTCTTTATATAGTTTCCTCAAATCCTGACATAACTCTAGTTTGCGTGATGGTGCCATTTGGTTTCATGCTTTATTAGAAAGATATTCAAAGTCAGTTCTGGGTTTTAGTAATTGACCTTTGGCAGGGACAAGGTTGCAAACCGCATTATGAATTAGTGAAACTGAGGAGCATTCAGGCCTTTGTAGGGCAAGAGAAATCAGTACCGTTAGTACAGGCTCCAGGGACGATTCTGAAGGAGGAGAAATGCTAATTAACAGTGCTTCAGTGTTACCAGAAAGGAACATGATTCTTCATTATTAGTTTGTTAATTTGGGAATTTTGTCCTGAAACATTAATTGACCTAGTTAATAACTTCTTTTTTGGGGGAAGGGGGTTTGTTAATGATTTCTTTAGTAGCATTTCCCAAGATTATAATTTTACATTTATTTTTATTTTATTTTTTTAATTAAATCTGTATTGTTCAGATTATTACATTTGTTCCTCTTTTTACCTTCCATTACTCCCCTCCACCCAGTTCCCACCCCACCTTCCTCCCTCACTCCCCACCCACTGTCCTCATCCATAGGTGCACAATTTTGTCCAGTCTCTTCCTG
>NW_006285939.1:2624897-2635020 GCF_000327345.1 Myotis davidii
TTGTCTTTTAGTTGTATTTTTGAAGTGGTTGTGCGAGGCAGCAATTTCACGTGTTTACCTATGCCGCCATCTTGGTTTCTCCAATTTTACATTTATTGATATGCAGTTCCTCTACTGAATCAAGCCCCATATTTTTGCAAAATGTTTTATTCCTTGGACCTAGCACAGACCTGATATGTAGGGACTCAGTCAATATTTAAGTGAATGAGAAAACACATCATTAAAAGGACTGGCACTGTGTATAGCCTGTTCCGAAATCCCCTGTCCCTGGTCCCCTTTTCTCCAGTTCCCCATCTTCACCTTTTACCTTCTCCCCAAATGAGGAAAAAATCCTTTGAGTGGAAATATCCAAGATATTTTAAAATCTGGGCATAACTAACTGATTTGAAAATGATCAAGACACACGTGAACCTGTGAGCTCCACCTGGTAGGATGAAGGAAGGTAGCATTGGTTATCTGATGTGTCTAGTGACCAAAGGTGCACAGTCTTGGTTACTCTAAAATTTCCCAGGGTTTTATGTATTTGCTGGTTGGTTTCTGAGATGTCATGTTTGGCTTTCAGCTGAGGCTGTTGATGTCTTGGGAGGTAGCTTTTAATGACAGGCAAGAAAAAGATAGGATTATGGTGCTGTTCAGACTTCAGCATGAACCTCAACCTTTTAGGGAAAATGTTCTCACGACTTCAATTCTGAAGCTGCCATGTCTTAAAGTCTCAATTTTAAGAATTACTTACTTGCCGAGACTGGTGTGGCTCAGTTGATTGGAGTGTTGTCCAGTACACCAGAAGGCGGTGGGTTTGATTCTCGGTCAGGACGCACACCCAGGTTGTCGAGTACGGGAGGCAACAGATAGATGTTTCTCTCTGTTTCTCTCTCCCTTCCTCTCTAAAAAGTCAGTTTCAAAAATTAATTTTATTTCTGTGTGTGAAAATTACTTCCCAGTTTTCTTTATAGAACAATTAGAAAAAGGATATGGAAACTGAAGAAGCATCTGCAACTTTGTCAGCTAGAGCAGAGCCGCTCAGCATTTGGTATATATTCCAAATTCATTTCCCATATAGACATTGGGCTTTACGTTTTCTTTTCTTTCTTGTTATAAAAGTAAAGAACACTCATTGTAGAAGAGATTGGCATAAATAAAAAATAGTAAAGTGTAAAAAATTAAAAAAAATCAACTATAATTTTGTCACTCCAGTGAACAAATCATGGAACATTTGGCATATTTCCTTCTACTCATTTTCTTTTTAACTCTAACCTTTTCTAGAATACCCTGTTTTGTGTGTGTGTGTGTGTGTTTGTAAACTTCATTTTTATTAATTTTAATTTATTATAAGCATTTTAACACACCTGTAGGGCTTTTGTGAACTTTATTTTTCTTATTCTAGAACAATAGGTCATAATTTATTTCATAATCCTTCAAAATCAAAATTTTTAGTGAAGTGCTTCATATGCCTAGAAAAGAACAGATAACCACAGATGCTACGTATATGCACCATCCTACATTAACAGATTTTAATATTTTTCCATATTTGATTCAAAGGCACCAACTTCCCATTTTTTCCCTTAACTTTAAACATTTTAGGTGAGGGCGTTTATATCTCTGCCTTTCGTTCTTACGTGGAAAATACATATGTGTGAATGTGTATGAATGCATATGTGTAGTATGAGGTAGGGATCTCATCTTGTTTTTTTCTATGTGGTTGACCTCACTGATTTATGTCTATTAATGCATGTGCGTGCATATGTGTTTATGTGAAAATAAAATCAGGCTTACATGTAATTCTGGCCTCTGTCTTTTATTATGTTTATCTGCTATATGCCAGTATCATAATCTTAAATATCATAGATTTCTAATGTCTTAATAGGGCACGTCCCCAGGACTTCTTTTTCTTTTTTCTTATCCTCACCCGAGGATATTTTTCCATTGAATTTTAGAGAGAGTGGAAGAGAGAGGGAAAGACCGAGAGAAATATCGATGTGAGAGAAACACATCGATTGGTTTCCTTCTGCATGTGCTCTGACCAGGGCCTGGGCCAGGGAGGAGCCTGCAACCAAGGTACGTGCCCTTGACCAGAATTGAACCCCAGACCCTTTGGTCCACAGGCTGACGCTCTATCCACTGAGCCAAACTGGCTAGGGCCCCATGGCTTTTTTTGATTCAGGATTTTCATGGTTATCCTTGGCTTTTTACTCTCCTATGTGAACTTGAGAATTGCCTTGCTAAGTTCCACAGAAAATCCTATTAGTATTTTGATTGGAGTTGCTTAGAATTACAAATTTGATGTTTGAGAATTGATCTGGACATTGAAAAACAACGTCTTATCAAATTGGCAGATATCTTTTTTCTTTTAAAATCTTCTTACTGATTTTAGAGAGAGGAAGGGAGAGGGATAGAGAGAGAGAAACATCATCAGTTGGCTGCCTCCTGCAGGCCTGCTACTGAGGATCGAGCCCTGGGAATGGGACCGTGACCTCTTGGTTCCTAGGTGGACACTCATCCACTGAGCCACACCAGCCAGGCTTGGCAGATACCTTAAAAAGACAGGTAACACCTGCTGGAAAAGTGTTGGGAAATGAGCACTTGCATATATTATTGGTGATAGTGTGGAGTTATCACAGATTTGTGGATAGTACTTTGGAAGGAGCTGCTAAGATTAAAAAACAGTTTTGTACTTGGACTTGGCAAACCTATTTTGGAAAAGCTATAGAAATAAAAGGGCCAGGGACTAAGAATATATGTGTGCATATGTTTACAACAGTTTGTTTCAAGGCCAAAAACTGGAAATCTCCTTACTGTTCACCTATAGGGAGCTGTCAAATTGTGGTTGAGTTCATACCATAGAATATTATGCAGATATTATGAAGATTGAGTCAAATCTATGTGCATTGACCCAGAAAGTGGCTTATGGGAACATTAAGTGAAAAAGTGGGGCAGAGAACTAAGTATAGTACGAGTGGATGCTTATTTAAAACAAGGAAGGATGGGAGGACTCTGAATATGTTTGAATGTCTGTCTGCATTTGTGTAGGAGCCACAGGAAACAGAAGAGCACACACCACATTTAAACTGGTTATTCCAAGGGGTAGGTTGGAGGTAGAGGAGAAAATATTTTTAAATATCTCTCTTTTCCATATTTATTTATTTATATAATTTTATTAATTTCAGAGAGGAAGAGAAAGAGAAACATCAATGATCAAAGAGAACCATTGATTGGCTGCCTCTTACAACCCCCCTACTGGGGATTGAGCCCACAACCTGGCATGTCCCCTGACTGCGAATTGAACCATGACCTCTTGGTTCATAGGTTAACACTCAACCATTGAGCTACACTGGCCAGGCTCCAAGTATCTGTATATTGATGTTTTAATTTTAATTGAGATACAATTCACATTCCATAAAATTCACTTTTTTAATAAGTGTGCAAGTCAGTAGGTTTTGGTACATTCACAAAGTTTTGTAACTATTACCAGTATCTAATTCTAGAACATTTTCATCACCCACTGCTTGTAACAGCTTGTTTTACTTTGGGAGTTTATAAGACAACTAGAGGCTCGGTGCATGAAATTAATGCACTGGGGAGGGGAGGGAAGGATCCTTCAGCCTGGCCTGCGCCCTCTTGCAGGCCCTTGGGATCGGGCCTAAGCCAGCAGTCAGACATTCCTCTTGCAGTCCAGGGCTCTCACAGTCTGGGACCCCTTGCTCCTTACCGCCCACCTTCAGTGGAGACAGGAGAGGCTCCTGCCACCGCTGCTGCGCTCACCAGCCATGGGTCTGGCTTCTGGCTGAGCAGCTCTACCCCTGTGGGAGCATACTGACCACCAGGGGGCAGCTCCTGTGTTGAGTGTCTGCCCCCTGGTGGTCTGTGCACATCATAGTGACAGGTTGTTCTGCTGTTAGGGTCAATTTGCATATTATCATTTTATTATATAGGATAAATACTGTAAAAATAACAGAGGAAATCACAGTGAGTTGCTGGAGTGATGGCTCTGTTTTGGGGAAGAGGCCTTTGTGTCCATGCCCATGGGCTAGTCAAATGCCTAGCCTGCAGGTAAATAATTTGTGGGTGGCATGGCTTGTCTGTTTTCATATAAATAGGACAATAAAATTGACCAGCTATTTGAAGCAACAGAATGATAATAACTTTTACCTTTGCCATTTCTATTGCTCAAAATGTTAAAGCTCATGTTACCTAGTAGATATGTCTGCCAGTTGACATTCTCAATAGCCTCACATTTGAGTTACCTGTATCATTGCCCTGTCAACACTAAGTGTTAGGTTAAGCAAAAAGGTGTGAAAACTGGCATCTTATGGTTTTTGTGACTCTGGTCAACAATGACACTGAACTTGGTTTCAGTCGGCTAATCAATTTTATCTTTTTTTAAAGTTTAGTTTTGGTGAATTGATCTTTGCTTTTTTGTCCTTGACTAGTAGCTTCAGCCATTTAATGATAATTTTTTCCTTGTGTTTCTTGTATATTGAATTAATCCTTTTTATTGTATATTGAGTTCTTTCATTGTGATTTTTTCCAAATGATGTTTTAACCATTTAAAAATGAACTTGCTTCCATGTTTAGCGTGTATACGATGAAGAAGTGGAGGAGCCGGTTCTCAAGGCTGAGGCAGAAAAAGCAGAACAGGTACTTGCATGACTCGCTCTTCCATGGAGTTGCTGGCTTAGAGACGAAAGTAGCGGAGACTTGTAAGCTGGCCGGTAGGGGGAGGATATTGGGGAAATGGGGAAGGCTGCTCCTGTTAGGCCAACAGTTGAAGTCTTTTATTTCAGAAATTTAGTATGTTAAAAAATACATAGTAAAGATGCAGCATTTCAGCTTAAAATGGAGCCCAGTTCAGCAGAGATTTTCTGTAAAGAGCCAGGTAGTAAATATTTTACGTTTTGTTGGCCTCATTGGTCTCTGCCTCTTTTTTTTGTCTCTTTTCTTTTCATCCTTCTATTCCCTTTCTCTCCTCCCCTTAAAAAATATAAAAACCATTTTACATTGAGGGCTACCCAGGAACAGGCCAGAAGCTGGGCTGTAGATTGTAAGTTCTTTGAAGACTGTTTACCTGTCCTGTCAAGATGACTCCTTTGATTCTTACTCCTGCCAGTGAAAAACAACGGGAAGGTGATGCGGGATTAGTCCACACGGGCGCCTCCTAAGTGCTGCAGTGGGTGAACGCGCATTAACTCGGGGAGATTTGCAGGGAGCTTGTGACTAGGAGAAAGGCTCTGCCTTTAGGAGGTTACAGTCTTAGCTGGGGTGACAGGAGGTAGCCTGTCAGAGCTGCATGACTGCTGCTTCAGAAGGTCAGATGCAAAAGAGCTCACCAAGGATGAGATGTTAGCTGGCTGAGAAAAGAAAAGCCAGGTTTTAGGACCATTTCAGCAAGAAAGAATGCCACAAGCTAAGGTTCTAAGTTATGGAGTGTAGCTGTATTTTGTGGACTCTTAGTGGAAAATGCTGGAGGTCAGAAAGGAGGAAGGAAAGGTGGGGGCAGGTGGATGCTGGAGGGCTTCATAAGCCCCCTGGCTTCCTGTGTTCTTCCCGGGTCCTCACGCCATTGCCAAAGCCTAGACGCTGGCGCTCTGAGAGAAGTTGTACCCTTCTCCTCCCACTCAGGAAAGCACAGTGCAGTGTGACCAAGTTTATTATGGGAGGCGTTTTGAATCAGCTCTAAACTTATTTAGAAAATATAGATCATTTTCTGCTTTATCAGTAACTGTGACTTGTAGCATATGAAACTGTTGGACGGGGAAAGGATATTAGAAACCAGCTACAGTTCTCAGCCTTGTTTTAAATAAACAAGCCTTTACTAGCACTACTTTTAATAGAACTGTTTTAATAGTACTCAAGGATTTGCTAACTCTTTAAGTGCAATAGTATCCAGTTCCACCAAGACAGGGCTCAGTTTTAAAGTGAAGGTATTCAGTGAACTATTTTTAATTTTATTTTTTTGTTAAGCGTCACCTGAGGATATTTTTTCCCTTTGATTTTTTTAGAGAGAGTGGTGGCGGGGGATGGCGGGGAGGAGAGGGAGAGAAACATTAATGTAAGAGAGACACATTGATTGGTTGCCTCCTGACTGGGCTAGGGATCGAACCTGCAAGCCAGGTATGTGCCCTTGACTGGGAATCAAACCCGAGATACTTTGGTGCATGGGCCAATGCTCTAACCACTTAGAACACTGGCCAGCGACACTATATTTATGTCACAAACATATGTTCACACCCTTAGTACAGAGTCAACCATTTACTAGCACCAAGCATACCAGAGTGGAAGAAAGGTGCAGCCAAAACAAAAAGCTAAATCAGAAACACTTCCATATTTACATCAAAATATCAGTTTTCATAGGGTTTTCCCTTTGGCCCTCAAAACAATGCTGTATGTTTTGGTTCTTTCTATAATTATGTATCGTCTTCTAGAATATTTGTGAAGAGGGGAAATGACACTGCATTTTTTTCCCCCCAATATTTCTCAAAATTGGTGACATAGTTGAGTGTATGAGGGAATGGTCATTGGGAGCTGCTACTGTAGGAAATGGAGACTGAACTGTTTTCAGCAGGTTGGTGCTTTATACAGACCTCAGGGCGGGTGGGGGAGCTGGTTCTAGGATGCGAAACAGGGTAAAATGAGAGACGAAACTGACCCTCTCAGGGTTTGAAACAAATTTGTTAAAGTAACTGCATTTGTCCAATTATTATTATTGTTATTTTTAAATATGTTTTTATTGATTTCAGAGAAAGGGAGAGGGAGAGATAGCAGCATCAGTGATGAGAGAGAATCATTGATCGGCTGCCTCCTCACCCCCCTTACTGTGGATGGAGCCCACAACTCAGGCATGTGCCCTGACCAGGAGTCCAACCTCTACCTCCTGGTTCATACCTTAACGCTCAACCACTGAGCCACCCTGGCTGGGCATTATTATTATTTTTAATTGTCATTGAAAAATGACACCTCTGGGTGGAGTATTTTCTTTCAGGTCTTTACTCCTAAATTGTCCAAAGGACCATTGACCAAGGTTAGTAGGATGCAGTTACGGTGAAGCTAGGCCCTTCACACCAGGGAAGCGAAGTGCCATTTGAGGGCTTGTGGGGTGCCATTAACTGTTAGTGTGCTTTCACCTAACTTGTCTTGCTGAACCATCACACAGTAGGGCTTTTGTTTTCATAGATGATGAATCTGGAGCCCTGAGGCCTTAGGTACTTTGATCCCTGTCCTAAAAGTGACAAACTTGAGATTTAAAACTTACTCCGAAGTCAGTGTCAAGGCATTCCTCAGAATCTGCCTTTTGGTAGCATTACATCAGCCTTTCGAATGAAGATTTTTTTTGGAGCATGAGTCTAGGCCAGGGGTGGGCAAACTTTTTGACTCGAGGGCCACAATGGGTTCTTAAACTGGACCGGAGGGCCGGAACAAAAGCATGGATGGAGTGTTTGTGTGAACTAATATAAATTCAAAGTAAACATCATTACATAAAAGGGTATGGTCTTTTTTTTTTTAGTTTCATTCATTTCAAATGGGCTGGATTCGGCCTGCGGGCCGTAGTTTGCCCACAGCTGGTCTAGGCTTTAGAGAACATTCATCGTGTTTTATTACGATGGAATCAATATATTGAAGATCCATGCTGAACGGTATTTTTTTGTAGGAGAAGACCCGGGAACAGAAAGAAATAGATCTGATTCCTAAAGTTCGGGAGGCTGTGACCTACGGTTTACAAGTATTGGACAGTGCATTTGAGCAACTAGATATTAAAGCAGGAAATTCAGATTCTGAAGAAGATGATGCTAATGACCGGGTGGAACTGATCCTCGAACCAAAGGTAAAGACATGCAGTTCAAATACTTATTGTTGCACCTGTTGTGTTTTGGATACTTGAGCAAGTGAGCATGTGACTCAGCGTTCTTATATCGACTCCATCAGGAAAACTTGCTTTACAAGAGCATTGATTGAGCACTTACCTGCGTACAAGGCAGCATGCCACGTTAGGGGATACGAAGTCTCAGGGCATGGTTTCTCCTCGCAGGATCCTTATTACAGCATTACCAGACTGTGGGGGAGGGGGCATTTATGAGAGTCACCATCATAAGTGCCGTGAGAGAGAACTGATTTCTACGCTGGGAAAGTTAGGGTAAAGAAGAGACTTGAATTGTGTTTTGAAGAATGAGAAGAAGGATCATGAAAGGTAGAGATTCTTGCGATCCTGAATTCTGTAGCTTGTGCTAAGGGAGACTGCAGAAGTGTTGAAAGGCATTTGGGTTGTTTTCAGATTCTGGCCATTATGAATAAAACTGCACGCCCATGAGCAGACTGTTAGCCCAATAGGTGTTTAGTGCTTTGCCATTACTTTCTCTGAGATTGTCAAAGGAAACAACTGGGTAATATCAGAAGGCTCAAGTAAACACAAAAAGTTGCTATATTGCTTTTGAGAGTCCTTGTGACATGCAAGTGTCTTACGAATTGAAATACTGCAAAAGGAAACTCTTCTCTTGTCATTCATTTAGCTGCACTTTTCTCTTTCAGTTTAAGCTTAGTGTCATACCAAGTCAGGGCTGATTCTTGCTTTCTTACTGTCGGGATTTAGAAGTTAGCAATGGACCCTGGGAAATGTATTACCTAACCACACTATTATTTCAAAGTCCCACACAGGAGTACTTGGGAAGGCCTCCTAAGTCAGCGAACAGTTTCCCCAATTATCACTTTCTTTTTTTAAATTTTTATTTTAATTTCAAAGAGGAAGGGAGAGGGGGAGAGAGAGAGAGAGAGAAAAAAAAACATCAGTGATGAGAGAGAATCATTGATCGGCTGCCTCCTGCACGCCCCCTACTAGGGATTAAACCCACAACCCGTGCATATGCCCTTGACCAGAATTGAACCTGGGACCTTTCAGTTCACAGACCGACGCTCTATCCACTGAGCCAAACTGCCTAGGGCCCAATTATCACTTTCTTTTCTTTGCACTGAATTGATTGCTGTTGTATCTTTACCCTTTACGTTAATCTTCCTAAACTTTTTGTGTGTGAAGCATCAGAACTATTCTTTCTCCCTCATCCCTGGGTCTTTTCATAGGGAAGAGATATCATGGCCAACGGCCATACCTCTCAGAGGACAAGTCAGCTTTTCCTCCTGCAGTGGAGATGTGAGGTTGTCCTCTGTTTCTTTGACAATCTCAGAGAAAGTAATGTCCTAGGGGTGGAGTGCCTTCTTGTCCTTAAATTGTTAATATGTGTGATGGGTGGGTCTCCAGTATATATTATTATGTACACTGTCTCCTTCATTTCATTCTGACGTTTTATCATCTGGTCTTATTTTACCAGCTTCACTTTTCTGAGTTATACAGAGTGTATAATATCTGGGGGATATTATTATTCTCTTCTCAGTTTTTTTTTCTTCCAGATAGGTTCACATCCATCTTAGACATATGTTTGTTATAGATATTTGCATATTTGTTGTTCTTTTCTTCCCTCTAGCCATGCTTCATGTGCTCTCCCCCAGCCTTCTCCTTGGCTCTTTGTTGAAGTGTGAAGGAGGCCTCGAGTCCCTTTGTGCCTTGTTTGTGACCTGTTTGTCCATACTTCCTCCCTAAAACTGGGACATACCTACCTACCTTCTCATCCTATCTAATAATAGACAAACATGGTAATTAACCATACCTCCGCTATGCTTCCCATTGGCTAATCAGGGTGATATGCAAATTAACTGCCAACAAAGATGGCAGCTGGCAGCCAGGCAGCTGAAGTGAGCAGGTTTGCTTGCTCCAGTGATGAAGGAAGCCAAGGTTCTGCCAGCTCTGAGCTCCACTCAAAAGCAACAAAGTTTCTATTATAGAAGGTAAATAAAACCCAGATACCTGCTTTCAGCAGGCCATGGCCATGGAGCTGGAGCGAAGAAAAAAAAACAAAACAGTAAAGGCTGGGAGCTTCAGTTGCCAGGGGCCTTGGTCAGTCTGAAAACAGCCATCAGCCCCTCACCCAGGCTGGCCAGGCACCCCAGTGGGGACCCCCACCCTGAAGGGGGTATGACCAGCTGCAAACAGCCATCAGCCCCTCACCCAGGCTGGCCAGGCACCCCAGCGGGACCCCCACCCTGATCTGGGACACCCTTCAAGGCAAACCAGCCGGCTCCCACC
>NW_006285939.1:2635195-2648540 GCF_000327345.1 Myotis davidii
GATCTCCTGGTTCATAGGTTGATGCTCCACCACTGAGCCACACCAGCTGAACTAGAAAACCTGGATTTTAATTCCAGTGAATTATCTCTATAACATTCATTCAACTCAACCTCTCTGAGCTTTGTTTTCTTCTTAAGCAGGAATAATGCTAATCTGCCATTTATTCCCTACAGAGTTAAGGCAGTTCTATATAATAAAAGCTTAATATGCTAAGTGTCCGGTCGTCCATTCAACCAGTCAAAGCATAATATGCTAATGATATGCTAAGGCCGCTCAGCTGCTCGCAATGATGTGCACTGACCACCAGGGGGGTAGATAGTAGACCAGTAGGTTAGCTTGCTGCTGGGGTCTGGCCTATTGGGACTGAGCAAGATGGGCCGGACATGCCCTGGATCCCTCCATGGTCTCTCCCTGGCTGGCCAACCTCCCATGTCCCTCCCCGGCCCAATAGTGCACTGGTGGGATCCCTTGGCTTGGCCTGTGCCCTCTCGCAATCCAAGACCCCTCGGGGGATGGCGGAGAGTTAGTTTCGGCCTGATCCCGCAGGCTAGGTTGAGGGACCCCCCCAGTGGTGCATGAATTTGTGCATCGGGCCTCTAGTAGTCATTGAAAACCATTTGGGTGATTTCCTCAGTGTGCTTCTCTCCAGATTTAGGGCTCTATTGAGGATTCTCAAGATCGATTGGTTGAGCCCTAGTTGGTTTGGCTCAGTGGATAGACTGTTGGCCTGCAGACTGGAGGGTCCCAGGTTTGATTCTGGTTGAGGGCACATGCCTGGGTTGTAGGCTTGATCCCCAGTAGCTGATCAAGGATTCTCTCTCATCATTGATGTTTCTATCTTCCTCTCCCTTCCTCTCTGAAATCAATAAAAATATAAAAGGCTGATTTTTTGCTTTCCAATGCTGCTTTTTTTGTTGCTGCTGTTAATCCTCACCCAAGGATATTTTTTCATTGATTTTTTTTTGAGCAGCGGTTCTCAACCTGTTTTGTGATTAGTCGCTATGCTTTAATTATGTTCAATTTGTAACGATGAAATTGGGGGTCACCACAACATGAGGAACTGTATTAAAGGGTCGTGGCATTAGGAAGGTTGAGAACCACTGGTTTAGAGAGAGAGTGGAAAGGAGAGAGAGAAACATTAATGTGAGAGAGGCACATCAATTGATTGCCTCCCGCACACACCCAACCAGGGTTGGGGATCGAACCTGCAACCCAGGTACATACCTTTGACCGGGCATCAAACCTGTGACCCTTCAGTGCACAGAATGGTACTCTAACCACTGAGCAACCGGTCAGGGCTTTAATGGCTTATTTTCTATTATTATTCACAGGATCTATACATTGATCGTCCTTTACCTTATTTAATTGGGTCAAAACTGTTCATGGAGCAAGAAGACGTAGGTCTTGGAGAACTATCCAGTGAAGGTATTCTTTGCACCAAATACTTTAGTTACTTTTAACATTTCTATCATTTTATTTTAAAATAATTTCAAACTTTACGTTAATGTTGTAAGAATAGTACCAGAACTCTCACATATCACACAGCTTTACCAGTTGTTAACATTTTGCCACATTTGTTTTGTCTTTATGTATATACATACTGTTTTTTTCTGAACCTGTTTGAGAGACAGCAAGCAGACATTATCACTATCACTTCTGATAATTCTGTGTATATTTTCTAAGAACAGGACATTCTCTTATACAGCCACACTATCAGGAGCAAAGTCAGGACATTTCAGTGGACATAATACTATTAGCTAATCCTTGGTCACGTGCATGTTTTGCTAGTTGTCCGCATGATGTCCTCTATGTCACTTCTTTCATCTGATTTGGATCCAGGGTTGCTCACTGCATTTAGTTGTAAAAAAAAAGCTTTGCTTTGCTTTTTATAATCATGACATCTTTGAAGAGTACAGGTTAGTTTTTTTCTTTATTTTCATAATTTTTTTGTAATTAATAAGTATCTTGTGGGGAGATACTTTGAGGCTATATAAATATTTCATTCCTCACTATAAGATATTTTAATTCCAGTTAATGGCATAGCTAGTTTTTTGTTTTTGTTTTGCTTTTTTTAAAATATATTTTATTGATTTTTTACAGAGAGGAAGGGAGAGGGATTGAGAGTTAGAAACATCGATCAGCTGCCTCTTGCACACCTCTCCTACTGGGGATGTGCCCACAACCAAGGTACATGCCTGCCCTTAACCGGAATCAAACCTGGGACCTTTCAGTCCGCAGGCTGACGCTCTATCCACTGAGCCAAACCGGTTAGGGCAATATAGCTAGTTTTATAAGCATTTCTGTGATGCTGGTATATGGTGGTTTGTGATTTTGAAAATAAACTAAGCACATTTTCTTAGAATATTTGTGATAACCTTATCTTTCTTTTAAACAGAAGGTTCAGTAGGCAGCAATCGTGGCAGCATTGTGGACAGCGAAGAAGAGAATGAAGAAGAGGTAAGGACTGTTCAGTGTGCCCAGGTCATGATTGGCAGGAGACTTAGGGTGTGTTTAGCAGGCTAAGTAAATAACATGTTTGTGAATTAGCAGTATGTCTTCATAAACCTTTCAACAGTGAGAGAAGCCATATTGTGAAGTTTTTTCCTTGGGATTGGATTTCATTTTTGTCTTGTGAACAAAAACAAGGAAAACTGCTTTAATCCCTTTTACCATTTCTCTCCCTTCACCTCCCCACCCAATCCTCTTTATACTAATACTAGAGGCCCAGTGCACGGAATTCGTGCACTCGGGGGGTGGGGGTGCGGTCCCTCAGCTCGGCCTGTGCCCTTTCGCAGTCCGGGAGCCTTTGGGGGCAGTCGGACATCCTTATCACTGCTGCAGAGCGGGAAAGGCTCCCACCACTGCTGCTGCCTTTGCCAGCCATGAGCCCATCTCAGGGCTTCTGGCTGAGTGGCATTCTCCCTGTGGGAGCACACGACCACCAGGGGCAGCTCCTCCATTGAGTGTCTGCCCCCTAGTGGTCAGTGTGCATCATAGCGACCGTTCATTCTGCCATTTGCTCGATTTGCATATTAGCCTTTTATTATATAGGAAATTTTGAAAGGGCAGCTTAGATATTTTGGTGGGATCTCTTTCTGACATACAGTCTTTGAGTAAGTTTTATCTTTGAATAATTTTAGGAAAAATGTACATTATTGAAACCTTTATTATAAAACCTTCTAAACCAGGGTAATGCTTAGAGTTAGCTGTGTTGTTGCCACTAGCATCTTCATATCCCAGAGTGTAACCTGACTCTGCTCTAGGACCTCAGGGTCTGTGGATCTTGACCACTGTTGTATCTGGTTTTGTTCCTTTAGACAGAATATCCGTTATTGCAAAGGTTAGAGATGTTTGAGCGTAGATTTCTAAAAGGAGACAGCATTGTATGCATATACTTGTCTCTTCTCTTTTTCCTCTCATCCTCTTCCCCTGCCCTCCTTCAGCCAGCCCTTCAAACAAAACACCTAACAGTGGGAAATGAGCGTTTCTTAAATAACCTCGCCATAACTGATGGCCAGGAGCTGAATCCTTTGCTTTTAGCCATCAATGCCAGCCTTTACTTAACTGCTGGTGGCAAACGCTGGTGTTCCCTTCTTGGGCCTGATGAAGTAGTTATCCTATTTAGAAAGGAATCTAGAGAATGGAGTATAAAAAGTAAAACAACACAAACCAATTTTGGATAATTTAGTTAATTAAATATGCAACTCTTACTTTAAATCCAGTGGATAGTGCAGATGGACATGAACAAATTGTTAGAGATGTTTTAATTAACCACAAAAAATTACATGTTGCCTGGAACAGCCCTACGCGATATTGTCAGCTATCCACCTCATGTAAACCTTGATGCTCAGGTGACCAGTATCAGTAGAAGACTGAGTGTTGAGGAGCCCCAAAGACTTAGCCCCGAAATTACTTCTGTGCTTCTAAGTAAAACCTCTATTAACAACAAAGCCTTTTTCCCCCTGAAGGAGTCAGAGGAAGATTTTGCCAATCATAGTGACAATGATCAAACCCAGGTAAGGCTCATATATTAAAGTGATTTTACTTTTAGAAGTTAATTGAAGCATACTAAGTACTAAAATTACTTTTGAATGACTTATGAGAAAATAAGGATTTATTCATATTTACAACTAATTTTCCTTCAACAATTTCATGTTTTTAGGCTACTTCCATACATATGTATGCATATTTATATAATTTTACTTTATAGTTTTATCTTAATTTTTCTCAGAAAAAAAAAGAAGCAAAAAACAAAATTGGGAAGCTGAACCTCTAAAAGATAGCCCCAGTTACCCAAACTGAATCCCTCTCTCCATTTTAAAATTTGAGCCAGTATAGCAGTAACAATAAGGCTCAAAAGAATCTTCTAATCTTACTGTGTTAACATCATTGTCTTAATTTTTTATATCCTGCCCTAGCTGGTTTGGCTCAGTGGATAGAGTGTCGGCCTGCAGACTGAAGGGTCCTGGGTTCAATTCAGGTCAAGGGCATGTATCTCAGTTGCAGGCTGCTCCCTGGCCTGGGCCCTGGTAGGGCTCCTGCAGGAAGCAACCAATCGATGTGTTTCTCTCACATCGATGTTTCTCTCTGTTTTCCCCTCTCCCACTCTCTCTAAAAATCAATGGAAAAATATCCTCGGGTGAGAATTAAAAAAAGAAAAAAAAATTTTTTTTGTATCCTATGTATTATGTCATATATACATAATTTATTTTCTGCTACTTTATATTAATATAAGTTTTTCCTTGTACTTGTCACTTTAAATAGTCTTTGTAATTTGCTTTGTAAACTTCTATATACAGAAGTTGGCAAAACTAGGTTTATAGTTGTTTGTATGGGAAAAGACATGCAGGTTATGATTATTATAAGAGCTTTATTAACTATGAGAGGTCCAGTGCACAAATTTGTGCATGGGTGGGGTCCCTTAGCCTGGCCAACGATCAGGGCCAATCAGCCACTGGCCAGGGCTCGGGGGAGGGGGGGACCCTGTAGGAGGTTGGCCGGCCTGGGGGAGGGACCAGGGGAGGTTGGCTGTGGGAGTGCACTAACCACCAGGGGGCAGCTCCTGCATTGAGCATCTGCCCCCTGGTGGTCAGCATGCATCATAGCTATTGGCCGGTTGTCCGGTCATAAAGGTCACTTAGGCTTTTATATATACAGATGTGTTTCATGTACTCAAAACTGTCAACCTATTTTTGCCCACCCCTGTATATGTGTGTGTAAATTTTTTAATCTACACCCGAGGACATGCTTAGAGAAAGGAGAAAGAGAGAGAGACAGACAGACAGACAGAGAAGCACCCATTAAGAGAAACATGGATTGGTTGAGTTCCATACCCAGGTATGTGCCCTGACTTGGAATCAAACCAGTAGTCTCGTGGTGCACAGGATGGCACTCAACCAGCTGAGCCACTCAGGCCAGGCTAAACTTCTGTTGTTCTTTTAAAATGTATTTTTATTATTGATTTCAGAGAGGAAGAAAGAGGGAGAGAGAGATAGAAACATCAATGATGTAGAGAGACTCATTGACCGGCTGCCTCCTGCATGCCCCACACTGGTGATTGAGCCTGCAACCTGGGCATGTGCCCTGACCGGGAATTGAATCATGGTTCATAGGTAGGTGCTCAACCACTGAGCCACGTCAGTCAGGCTAACCTATATTTTTAAGCACACTAATATATGATGTTGTCATAGTCATTAAATGTATATGGAAAATGGCTTATTTTTAGGATTTCATTTTTGAGATAATGATTTATTCAGTATTTTCATACAGAAAGCTCCTTTGCTTATGTGAATTGCTTTCTTAGGCATAAGATTGTGTAGAATTATAGTAAAGACTGTCGATATTTACAATCTGATGGACATTCCAAGTTACAGATCCTGCATAATGATTTTCCTACAATCTCCTCAGCACAAGGGTTATGAGTTCTACTATGATATATAGGTGGTATATAGAGATTGTCCCAATTTGCATTTGTTGCATGAGCCCTGACCAGGGCCTGGACTAGGGAGAAGCCTGCAACTGAAGTATGTGCCCTTGACGGGAATCGAACCTGGTACCCTTTTTGTCCGCAGGCCGACTCTCTAGCCACTGAGCCAAAACGGCTAAGGCTCATTGATTTTTAGAGAGAGTGGAAGGGTGTAGGAAAGGGGGAAGAGAGGGAGGGAGGGAGAAAGGAAGAAAGGAGAGAGAGAGAGAGAGAGAGAGAGAGAGAGAGAGAGAAAGATGTTGATTAGTTGCCTCCTGCCCGCTCCCCGACAAGGGAGGGCTAGGAATTGAACCTGTATTGTAACCCATGTACATGCTCTGGATTAGGGGGCTGATGCTCTAACCTTTGACCATCACTGGCCAGGGTGGGAAATATTTGTTTATAAAAATTTTCAGCTGTCAATTGAAGGATTTAGTACTTATTGGTTGGTACTTGTATTTTCCCAGTTGTATGTGGCTAATCTCCTTCAATAACTCAAATTTTTTTCTGTGGAATTTGCTGTTAAGATCTGTAAATTCAGACAGTTTTTCAAACAATACAATATAGTGATTAAAAGCATTGGCTTACCATTTGTTCGTATTGTTAAAGGTGGACTATTTTTGTGTGCCACAGTTAACCTCAGAGTTCTAAAGATTTTTAGCATGGTGCCTGGCATTTTTTAAATTTTTTTATTTTTATTTTTTAGTAACTAGATTACTGTTTTTTATTCACCAAATGCTTGCAGATGCAAAATAGAAAGAATATATAATTAATTTGAACTAATTTAAACATTAGACATTCTTTAAAACAGTTATACCAGTGGCTGCTTTTTAAAAAAATATATATTTTTTATTGGTTTCAGAGAGGAAGGGAGAGGAAGAGAGAGATAGAAACATCAATGATGAGAGAGACATTGATCAGCTGCCTCCTGCACATCTTACAAACCTGCAACCTGGGTATGTGCCCTGACCGGGAATCGAACCATGACCTCCTGGTTCATAGGTCAATGCTCAACTGCTGAGCCACACTGGTCGGTCACCAGTGGCTGCTTTTATAAAATTTAGAGCTTCACAGATAAAGCTTAGTTTGAGCCCTCCAGTCTTCATCCTCTCACATCCTTCAGAGGTAACTGGTGTTATGATCTGGCAGTGTATATATCCAAGTGTTTTTCTTTGTTTTTACAAGTATACCTGTGCCCGTGCAGATGGCGTAGGGGTGAGGGGGGTGCAGAGTACCATACTGGGTTTATCATTCAGAGTTTTTTCACTTGATTCCTTGGATAGCTCTTCAATTATTACAAATTATCCTTTTAGTAATCTTTTTTTTTATCTGTGACTTTGTTTTTAATTATCTTAAGCCTTATGATTACATAATTTACCATTTTGTGTTAATGATCTATTCTCTACTTTAATCTTAGCGAGCTGGCAATACATAAACCACACTAAAATGCCTTTCATTCAGTAAAAGGCAACAGTTTAGATACACGGAATTTTATTAAATTGGCATAGTTGGGACCAAAGAGATAAAATGGTCACTGCCAGCTTATCTGCTGCCCTTCCTTTTAGCAGGCCGATGAACACAACTTGAAACACAAGCAAGTCTTGCAGGTCTAAGAGACAGTGAAGGGCTTTCCTCAGAATTTAAACACATTCATACAACCAGTCACAGAAATCTAAATGTAAGCCAGTCTCCTGCAGGTTCTGAGATGGCACTCATCACCTCTGTGAAAAGTTGAACACTAGGAATCAAGTCCAATGATATTTTTAGAAGGAAGGACAATGACAGGGCTTGCTGAACCAAAATTATCACCAAAGCTCAAAAAGCTGACCAAATTCATTTAACCACAAGCCAATCTTATTTAAATCAGGACTGCCTGGAAGAAATGCTCTATTAGCCATTCATGTCTGAATTCTGGTGTAGGAAGTCATTTTAAATATGGTACACATAAAAAAAAGTCATGAGACCTTTGTCACAAACAAGGCTGTGGCCAGCTGTTACTCATGAGTAGCTTTTTTGAGATAAGCTATCAAGTCTGTCCTTTCTGCACTCTTCTCAAGGCCAGCGAAGAGCATTTTTATTCCAGGGATGTACTTCTTGGGATTCTCCAAATGCTCCGTCAGTGTAGCCTCTCCCCAGGTGATACCTTTGTTCTTGTTGGCATCCGTGTAAGAAAATCCAGGGGCCTGACCTGTCTTTCGCCCAAAGAGACCATGGAGATTTGGCCCAGTCCTGTGCTTGCCTCCCTTCTCCACAGTATGGCACTGGGCACACTTCTGAACCAAAATCTTCTTGCTCTTCTCAACATCACCTATTTTAAAATCGCTCGTTAGTCCCGCGCGACACGGAGATTCCCACTCGCAAGCCAGATGTCCGGCTCTCTAACTCCTTTAGTATTCTTATTGAGTATTAGTATTCTTATTAAGATGGGATGATACTGATTTAGTTTAATCGTTTTTCTAGTGATGGATATTTTTAATATCTCATGTCACTATTCTTGTGCTAAAAATCAATGTGTATTATTTGTTCTAGCACATGCACTGCTTCATAATTTTTGCTGCATTTAATGAACTTACACTTTTGCCAAAACGCTAAGTAGCAGTATCTCTTTTTCAGCTCGGTGACCTTATCTAACAATTCTAATCTGGTGGTTTATACTCTTAGCACACTGCACAAATAAGTGATGAAGAAGAGGATGATGATGGCTGTGACATCTTTGCTGATTCTGAGAAGGAAGAGGAAGATATTGAGGACATTGAAGAGAGTCCTAGACCTGTAAGAAAATATGTTTGCTACCTGTTGGCAAGGTTTAGAAGTAGTACCTAAGCCTCATTCCTTGTATTGTGTTTATATTTGTAACCATCTTATTTTACATCATATTTGTATTTTCAATTACCCTTTTAAAAATAATGGTTGAGCATCTCAGGTTACCTAGCCAGTATCACTTTCTGTTTCAAATGTTACAGTTTTACAAGTCAGATCATTTAAAATATATTCATTTCCAGAGTTTTAAGACCCTAATACTTCCTCCCCCCGCCCCCCAAAGACTTCATGACAGTTTTCTTATACCTAGCTCTTTGAAGTATAAAAAAATAAATATGGAGCACTTCTCTTCGAAGGAACACCCATCTCAGGTGATCTGTATAGGGTGCATATGTTTATTTTTCTTTATTATTATTTTTTAATCTTTATTGTTGAAAGTATTACATATGTCTCCCTCTTCCCCTCATTGACCCCCTCCAGCCCGTTGCTGCCCCCCGCCCTAGGCCTTCACCACCCTATCATTTTTCTTTTTTTCCCCTTTATATTGAATTTATTGGGGTGACCTTGGTTAACAAAATTACTCAGCTTTCAGGTGCACAATTCCACAACACATTATCTGTGCACTGTATTGTGTGCTCATCACCTGGAGTACATCTGTTTAAATTCAATTAGTTAAACGTTGTTTTCTCATCATTTCAATTTCTTTGCCATTATTTAGAAAATTCGGTTAAATATTCAAAAGTAAACTGTACTACTTTGTATGTTACAAAAAGTGATTCTTCGGTCTCTTCTGCCTGTAGAAAAGACCCACGTCCTTTGCTGATGAGCTGGCTGCTCGGATCAAAGTGGGTGCCACAAGCCAGATGGAAGAGGAACAAAGAGGTACTCCTCCTTCCCACCTTGAGATGAGTTAACACGGTGGTGGTGGGAAGAACGGAAACTTCTCTGAGGGCAGAGTTTTCTGTTTAAGTTTACTAAAGCACAAGGGACTTACATTGTACTTCTTATTCTGTTTTTGGTTATACTCTTTGATAACTAAACACAGTGGGCCCCCACCCCAAACGCACACATATGTATTTATATAACATTGTATATGCAATTTCAGGGGATCAATGGATACCGCAGAGAAGCATAGGCCCCAGATTAAGAATCCCTGGCTTAATATTTACTCCAATATCTTGACCAAATGAAACTGCACTGTACAGTGTACTTTAATGATTTAACAGGGTGGGAATATGTCAGGACAGTTCTTTCAGCAGGTGCAGACCTGTTATGCATGTGACCCTAATATGTAAGTTGAGGCTTTTTGCTTAAAAAGAGGCACCTTTGTCAGGCACTGCCTGAAGTAGTCAGGTGGAGCTGAAGTTTGAAGTTGAATGGCTTGCTCTGAGCTTAGGAGTCACGAGGATGGCAGATACATGTGTACAAAATCAATAGATAGGTACTAAGCATAGATGGAGTATGCTTAAAACTGTGACATATTCTTCAAGCCTTATCTACAGAAGCAAAACCTCAGAAGACACTGAAAGAGAAGAAGGAAAGAAGAACTCCCTCAGATGGTAGGCCTTTCTCTCAATTCATTTCTTTTAACGAAGTGCCTCCAGGGTCCTCTTTATTTTATTTTTTTGAATTAAATTTATTGTGGTGAAATTGGTTAATAAGATTATACAGGCCTCAAGTGTACAATCTTATGATGCATCATCTGTATATTGCGCTGTATGTTTACCACCCAAAGTCACATCTCCGTCACCATATTTTTGACCCCCTTTACCTTTCCTACCCCCAACCCCTTCACTGTGGTAGCCACCATACTGTTGTCTGTCTATGAGTTTTTGTTGTTTTTTTGTTTGCTCATTTGTTGCTTTCAGTTTTATATCCTACACATGAGTGAAATCATATAGTTCTTAACTTTTCTGTGACTTACTTTGCTTAGCATGATATTCTCAAGATCCATCCATGTTGTTTCAAATGGCAATATTTCATCTTTTCTTATGGCTGAGTAGTATATATGTAACACATCCAGTCATCTGTTGAAGAACACTTCAGTTGTTTCCATGTCTTGGCCACCATGAATAATGCTGCAATGGACATAGGGGTGCATGTATCTTTATGAATAAACGAGAGGCTCGGTGCACGAATTTGTGCACTCATGGGGTCCGGCTGGCAGGGGGGTAGGGCCACAGGCAATTAGCAGGCCGGCCCTGCCCCCTGGTTGAACTCCCAGTTGAAGGGACAATTTGCATATTAGCTTTTTATTATATAGGGTAGGATGTTTTTTTGTTTTGTTTTTTAAATATATTTTATTGATTTTTTACAGAGAGGAAGGGAGAGAGATAGAGAGTTAGAAACATCGATGAGAGAGAAACATCGATCAGCTGCCTCCTGCACATCTCCTACTGGGGATATGCCGCAACCCAGGTACATGCCCTTGACCGGAATCGAACCTGGGACCTTTCAGTCTGCAGGCTGACGCTCTATCCACTGAGCCAAACTGGTTTTGGTGGTAGGATGTTTTTGAGTTTTTCTGGTAGATAGCCAGAAGAGGGGTTGCTGGGTCATGTGGTAACACTATTCTTAATTTTTTGAGGAGCCTCCACATTGTTTTTCAGAGTGGCTGTGGCACTTTGCATTCCCATCAGCACTGAACGAGTGTTCCTTTTTCTCCACAACCTCTCCAATACTTGTTGTTACTTGTCTTGTTGATAATAGCCATTTTACCAGGGGTGAAATAGTATCTCATTATAGTGTTTTTTTAAAATCCTCACCTGAGGATATTTTTTTTCATTTGAGTTTTTTGAGAGAGTGAAAGGGAGGGAGGTAGAGGAAAGAAAGAGAGAGACAGTGATGTGAGAGAGACATTGACTGGTTGTCTCCTGCACGTGCCCCAACCAGGACTGGGTATTGAACCTGTAACCAAGGTACATGCCGTTGACGGAATTGAACCTGCAGACCAACACTCTAACCACTGAGCAAAACTGGCCAGGGCTTTCATAATTTTGATATGCATTTCCCTAATAGCTAAAGAGGTTGAACATTTTTTCATTAATCTGTTGGCTATTCCTCTGCCTATTTTTTAATTGGCTTGTCTGTTTGGTGTTAAATTTTATGAGTTCTTTATATATGGGGATGGGAAAAAGTAGTTTTGTAGTTGTTCGTATAGAATATAATACAGTAATTAATAAATAATACAAGAATAAATTGCATACTCACAACTGTAAACCTAATTTTGCCTATGCCTGTATTTTGGATATTGACTTCCTGTCAGAGCTGTTGGTTGCAAATAACTTCTCCCATTTGGTTGTCTTTTTGTTTTGTTAACAATTTCCTTTGCTGTATAGAAGGTTTTTCTCTTTATTTCTTTCGCCTTTGGCGTCAAATTTATAAAATCTTCTCTATGACCAAGGAACATAAGTTTAGTACCTATGTTTTCTTTTATATAATTTACTAGAGGCCTGGTGCACAAATTCGTGCATGGGTGGAGTCCCTTGGGGTGGCTTGCGGAGATCGGGTCCCACCTCGCGCCCCCAGCCTTGCAGCCCCGCAGCCCCGCCTGGCACGCTGCCTTGGCCTGGTGCTGCCCCCTTACCTGCTCCAGCATCCCGTCTGCGGGGTGATCAATCAGGGCTGGGCCTCTCACCTGGCTCCCTCAGTGCCTGGGAGCCAGGCGTCTTCCGGGTACAGCCTGTGCACATGTTGGATGTACTGACTTGTCTACACGATTTCCGGGTAGAAAACGTGGATAGAATCATGGCCAGAAGATAGGCATTTAAGCCTGGTTTCATGGTTTTGGTTAGTCATTTAAATTCTCCTTGCTTCTTAGTTTTCCTTTTTATTTATTTTTTTTGCTAATCCTCACCTGAGGGTATTTTTTCCCATTGATTTTTTGTTCTGCACTGCCCTCTGGTGGTCAGCACATGTCATAGCAAGTGATCGAACTCTCCTGGAGGAGGCAGGGACAATTTGCATATTAGGCTTTTATTATATAGGATTATTTCAGGTCTTCTGTATAGTTGTTGATCTATTTTGAGTTAATTTTTGTGTATAGTGATAAATAGTAGTGTAGTTTTATTTTTTGCATGTGGCTTTGCAGTTTTCCCAGAACCATTTATTGAAAGGTCTCTCTTTTTTTTTTTTATTCAGAGAGGAAGGGAGAGGGAGAAAGAGATAGAAACAGCACTGATCAGAGAGAATCATTGATTGGCTTGTTTATGCACACTCCCTATTGGGGATGGAGCTCAACCCAGGGCATGTGCCCTGTCCGGAAATAAAACCTTGACCTCCTGGTTTGTAGGTCGACGCTCAACCACTGTGCCACATGGGCTGGGCAAGTCTTTCTTTTTTTCATTTCATGTTTTTGGCTCCTTTGATGAAAATTATTTGCCCATATACATATGGTTTTATTTATGGACTCTCAGTTGTGTTCCATTGGTCACTGTGTCTCTTTTTCTGCCAGTACCATGCTGTTTGGATTATTGTAGCTCTGTAGTATAATTTGAAGTCAGGTAGTGTGATACTTCCCTCTTTGTTTATTTTTCTCAGGATTGCTTTGACCATTTGGGATCTTTTGTGTTTCTATACAAATCTGATGATTCTTTTTTGTTCTATTTCTTTATAAAATGA